>NC_090849.1:10254386-10286886 GCF_024217435.2 Syngnathus scovelli | reverse complement strand
TACTATTCAAATTCACTTAACGCACCCACTTCCTGGTTAATGTTCACATTTGTTTTTTTTTGTGAGTGAAAACTATTTGATGATGACATAAGACACACCAGATGGTAATATATTGCATACGTTTTTTTTTTTTTTAACTTAACACCCCCAACCAGGTAAAACAATCTGGTGTGATGAAGGACTGAGGGTAGACTGTCTCAATCCCTCTACTGATCCAGAGGGGGTTATCTGTATTTGCACCAAATTTGTAAAAGGCATATTAATATTCTAAAGATTGAGATGCTGAGTAGGTTGTCAGTCTCAATTGATGTATTGAGTCGCTTCAATTCATTCTCCTGATGGCTTCAGCAGGTGAGAGGTCTTTTACAGGGCTTCTTTCAACATGAGCTATGCAGCAGATGGCCTTGTGGTGCTGTGTGGGGTGTTTCTGTAGGTCAACAGGAAATTATGACGTCTTTACCGTGTTCCTTGTCCTTGAGATACTTCATCACACGCTTCCGAGTTTGCACAGTCCATTCAGCTATGCCGCCATTCACGGCAAGGCGATAAGGATCTTATGTGAGCTGATGTTGCGCTCCTTTAGCATGCAGAAAGAAAGATCTCTTGGAGCTCCTTATCTCAAGCTGGTTGGACAGGAGATCTAAACAGAGAAATTTTTTCAAAGCTTTTAATGGTCTTTATGTAGTGGTTGACCTCATTATTGCAATATTAGGCCACTTTTTGGTGATGATGGTCACCAAGAACATCTTCATGTGCCATATTTTCCAATCACTGTGCTGCGGTATTCAGAGATATTCAGCTGTGCCGTGATAAATTGTCCAAAATTAATTACCGAGCGCATTGTAAAAAGGATCGCCAAACCACTGGTCAGTTAGCGCAAGGCCTGGTCAGCCACTTACTAATCGCGCTTGCGTGGCTAATTGGAGAATCTTAAAAAACGTAAAAAATTCTGCACTCCAAAATTAATTAAACATAGTAGTTGTCAGACCTAACTCAAACATAGTGTTCCCAACTGGTTTTATGTCATTTTGGTTTCATGTCATCATGCAAAGCACCTCTTAATCACTTCCAGGAAATCTTAATTGTTCTGACCTGCATAGCTGAAATGACTACCGTAATTGCCGGACTATAAGCTGCGACTTTTTTCCAAAATTTTGGACCCTGCGGCTTATAGTAAGGTGCGGCTTATATAAGATTTTTTTCGTGATTTTTGTGATGACTTGATCACTTTTACTCTTAACACTATTATATACAGTAAAAGCTACAAAACAAACTGACAAATAACTCGTTTTCAAATCAGACGAGTAAAAACTGGTCAAATATTTTTTAAAAAAGCTATTATTAAAAGTGAAGACAATTTGCAATTCTAGTAATGACACACGAATTTGATGCACAATTTGTCTTCGCGGGCCACATAGAATGATGTGGTGGGCCGTATCTGGCCCCCGGGCCTTGAGTTTGACACCTGTGCTCTAAACCCTTTCTCTTACTCTGCCATATCACTCAGAGATTACACAAAGCAGTGGCGCTGTTTGGACAATCTGCATTGTAATTGTACTAAGTTCATCTTGTTTTTCCTTTTTTTAATCATTTCACTGGTTTCTTTTAAATCAAACAAGTTGTTTGATAACAACTTGTTTGATATAAAAGAAACCAGTGAAGTAATCTGCATTGTATTAAAACCCAATCAATCAGCATTTAAATTCAATTCTTCTGACATTTTGCTCACCAAAAACAGGTTGTAATGAATGTGAACTTTTAATGCATTTTATTCAGAAGGTTACTTTGAACCTTAAACGGCGGCGCGGCGTACTTATGGATTTTTACGGCCTCCGGCCTCCAGGAGGCGCTCTAGCAAGAAGCAAGAGCGAGACAGGCGAAGAAGAGACAATGCGCCGAAGAAGACGCGCCAGTTTTTGTTTACATTTCGCGCATCACGCGATCAAGACGGACATTACTGAAAGGAAGCCTTTATACACAAACCGTCATCATGGGGGACAAAAGAAATGCATATGATGCCGCTTTTAAGCCAAAGGCAGTTGATGTTGATGACATTATCTTGTGTCTACTCTGGAGCGTACTTGTGGATTTTTAGGGCCTCCGCTCTCCAGGGGGCGCTCTAGCAGGAAGCAAGAGTGAGACAGACGAAGAAGAGATAATGCGCCGAAGAAGACGTGATCGTCTCGCGCATCACGCACACACCCACATTCACACAAAGACAGGAAGCTTTTATACACAAACCGTCATTATGGGGGATAAAATAAATGTATATGATGCCGCTTTTAAGCTATACGTGTCGCTCGCTAGTTTAATATAATGTAGCGCTTCGTGCATGAATAAGATTAGCATGAACAGAACCTCTTCACACTCGAAGAAATGCATAAAACCGACGACGAAAGAGAGACTGAGAAAGTGTGAGACGAAGGATATCTAACGCTATTCCAATTGGACACTAAGGAGGAAGACTTGGTTTCAGTGCACAGGAGGAAGATGAAGACGGCTCTTTTTGTACTTTTACTGGTATGTTTTTTTTAACCAGCCCTGTTCGTGCTGTGCTACCGTATTGCTCCTGTGTAACCGCCGCCATTACCGCCGCGTCTCAGTGACTTTGCTGTGTTAATTCCGTGTTGTTGTGGTATTACTGCCGCGTCACAGGCAGTGTTTGGAAAGAAATGTTAAGGTATGTTATTAAAGCTTTAAAAAAACCTTTCTGTGTCCAGTCTTTCTTTGCTAATAACTCGCGTGCACACTTCCGCGTTGCTGCGGTACTACTGCTGCGTCACAGGCAATGTTTAGAAAGACATGTTCAAGTATGTTATTAAAACGTTAAAAAGGCTTTCTATGTACTGTCTTTCTTTGTAAAAAAAACTCGTGTGCAAGTGCGGCTTATAGTCCGGTGCGGCTTATGTAAGAAAAAAAAAGAAATATCCCTGAATTTTAGCTGGTGCGGTTTATAATCCGGTGCGGCTTATAGTCCGGCGATTACGGTACATCATGCATATAAACCACAGCATTATGGCCACTTGCAAAATACAATTATATTCAATACAATAATTGTGTTTTATAGTAAATGTAATAATGCTCCTTTTTGAGAGAGGTGTTAATATTGGTGAATGGTCATCAGGTCTCACAATAAGAGTTGTCTTTTTCATTATTTCAACTGGTCACATAGAAGAGTCATCCTCTAAACACATCTCTCAGTACAATGTTATCTTTGTAAAGGCAGAATTTTTAATACACTGCATGTATTGGATGTCATGATATTGACCAAGTGGTCATCAAGCTGCGTTGACTGCAAGTTTCTCATCTATGTTTGAACCTCTAAAATCTCCCCATCCCCAATTAGTTGCTGATTCTGTGGATGATATAGGTCCCAAATTTTTAATTTGTAACTCATGTAATTAACCCAGTATTATTTTTGGTTGTCATGTTTGAATGTAATTTGGAAGATTTTTTTGGGGTGATACTTTATAATTAAGTACAGTGGGGAAATCCAAATATAGTATATTCTCTTTAACATACCTGGCAGGTTGTTTGAATAAATAGAGCAGACTTGAAGCCCACCGGGGTTGTCCCTTTGTCATTAATAAGTGTTTAGTGCTGTTCCCATTTCCTTCCCCATCAGCTTTTGTACCATCAAACTTGGCAAACATGAATAGATCTTTAACAGACTAGGAGTAAAGCTTTATCAATTAAGTAAGACATTTGTTTGTATATTGAAAAGCACAACCATCGATATCAAGATCAGAATAATCTTTTTTGGGACAAGCATGTTCAAAAATACAACACAATGGATTTGTTTTCTGTTAGAGTGATCTACTTTAGTATTTCAGCAACAAACCAAAATGAACATTTAGGACATAACACAAATACAAAGAGTCTTCAAGCACTGTGAATATACAATTAGTGTGGCATAGTACATAAACAATGGCAGGCAGGTGTCAAGCAATGTAGTGTGAGCAGTAGTGTGGTAATTGTGATACAATGACACTTGTGCAAAACTTGCAGCGTGCTTAATTGATTGAACATTTAAGCTCTTTAAAGTGTCTAGTACAGTGGTTCTTAACCTTCTTGGAGGTACCAAATCCCACCAGCTTTATATGCGCATTCACCGAACCCCTTATTAGTGAAAAATAAAACATTTTTTTTTTTAAATTCAAGACATAGATGTTTTTTGCTGGTGCACAAAACACAAACACCAGTAACAAGTCTCCTTGTTCAAAGTCCAAAACCAACACAATGTATGAACTCGCAACAAATTACATACCTGCAAATCAGTGTGACCTCTGCTGTTGCCTTTGCGAGACCAGTTCAGATGTGCGTCATCACGAATTTACATGATAAATCAGGTGTGTTCGGACCTCCGCAATGGAGGCTCTGCCAAACCCCTGAGACCGAATCGATCGAACTCAGGTCTGGTACCCACTGGTCTAGTGGTATGAAATTGTGATCAACATCAGTTATGCAAATAATGCAGAGACACAGATACAATAATGAACATACTAATACATACTGTACAACAGAGATGTGTAAACTTGGTAAAATACCACTATGGAATTATGACTTAACTGTTTAGAAGGCTAATTACAAGCGTGAGGAATCTGGTGATTATGATGTGCATATTTTGATAGCGTCTATGGAAGGAGCTCCACAATGTGGAGGCTCCACGAGAATTTTGTTTCAGTTCTTGCAGCATGTCCTCAAGACTGGGTGGTTGCGTACCTATGATTTTTTTTCCTGGCAGTCGGATTTTACCCATTGCCGCAACACCAAATTATACTGTGATTTAAAAAGATAGGACTGATTAGTGACTGCTGTCTAGAAATGCCTCAACAGCTCTCGTGACTTGCTCAGCAACAGCAGGAAGTTGCTGAGGCCTTTGTTAGGATGAACCTGATGTTAGTGTTCTGATTCAGGCAAATTGAGACATTCATTCCAAGGAAATGAGCTAAAACCACTAAAAATTGAGACAATAAACCAGCAAAATTTGCAAAACGAAAAGAAAAAAGAGATTGCTACCACAGTCTATTGAGAGGCAAAGGGTGGGGACCTCCTCTTTGGGGGTACAGGTTACTGGGTCACTGCTGAGTGAGACGATCTTGTGGAATCTGCAGTTCCCTTCTCACAAGCAAACAAGGACTGCAGCAACAAAACACAAACACCAGTAAACAGCACAGCAAGATTTTTCAGACGTCCCAGTCCTCGGCCCCCCTGCGGGTCACAACTTCAATTGTGCACCATCTTGTGACGCTTTTGAGGAAGGCTGTAGCCTTATAAAGGAAGTAGCCAAAACATGTAAAGTAGGTAAAAACTTTACCTGTCTGACTAAATTTTTTTTTTTAAAAATAGTTCAATTGTGGTACTCGCAGCAGAGGAAGAGCTCTTTGCCCTGATGCCAATTATGACTGTAAGTAAATGCAACCCATGGAACAAACAGAACACTACACAAAGCCATACAACACAATCATAAATAAATATAAACACTTCCGCCTTATGTCACAGTCTGTGCAATCTGAACACTCCTGGAGGTTCAGCTTTTGCCTAATTTGCTACAAATATTGCACATCAACTCATACGCTAATGTGAAGAACATGCCTGGAATCATGGAAAGAAAAGTAAATAGAACAGAATTGCAATGCTTGCCTCCCTTTTGTGACGTACAGTACAGTACACAAGCTGAAAAAAAAACAGGAAGCCGAGCGAGCAGGCCAGGGTGTCGTGAATGTCATTCCAAAAAAGATTTAAAAAAATTACTACAGATTCCTTGAGTGGCGTGAATTTTAGTACTGAAGTCATTTTTACTACATATAATGTAGACTTATTAAGCCATTCTGTATAGATGGCAATGTTGAGCTCACTCAACTGACCCTTTAAAGCCATTTAAAAACAAATAAGTAAAGGCATTTTGAAAACAAAGTACAACGTATCAACCATCGCTTTTTCAAACCGAAAATTTACCTGCAAAGGCCTATCAATCAGATACAGACCACAATTTAGAGTTTCCTCTTAAAACAATCAATATGTCTTATCTGGATTATAGCTCTGAGCAAAAAGCACAATATGCCCTTGCATTTCACAGTAGTACAAGTAATCAACCAATAGACCAGAAAATCCACTGGGGAGTTTGCAGAGAGTTGGATGGGGTACAAACAAATACATAAGAACGAAAATCAAATTTTATTTGGCATTAGATGACATTAAAAAAACTTTATTTAATCCCAGGAAAAGGGCGATGAAAAACATTGTCTTTGAAAACAAAAGAATATATTCAGGAAAATCTGTGGCACTATGGCACAGTTATCAAAACAGTCAGTCCCTACGTGTTGCGGTTGAATTCTAACAATCTGTATCACATTGAGAAACTGCAAGGGAGGTGGTCCTGATTTTCTATTTCTAATTTATTGTCTTGAGCTACCATGTAGCTTTGTAGCTTGCTTATTTTACTGTGCGCTCTTTGATATTGCTCACTAAAAATGAGCTCATGTCAATTGTTTCATTAATGGCAAGTTAGATGCTGATTGTGCAAAATGTTTGTTGTATTTCCTCTGTTTACTATTCTGGCTTTCAGTATTTCTGCAAAGTTTGTAACAGACGAATATTCAATCCAAATGTAAATCAATCAAATCTGAATGGCGAGGGCGAAAGGTGAAACAACCACATTCTGGTAACACTATAATATATGGTGGATAGATGTAGAAAGTTCAAATCAATAGGCTGCCACTGGATGGGGCGCAACATTAAGGTGAAACCCCATCCTGTCCTCCCAGTTGATAGATGAAGTGTTTTGAGTGGTCCTAGCAGCAGTGCTTCACATCCTCCTAGTGGAGGTTCTCACTGCAGGTCGAAGGTGGCAGCGAGCCAGATTGGTTTTGTATGTGTTCAGCTGGTCTCTGACATTATGTGGACATTTGTCACAGCACGGACACGCCGGCTAACAGTGAAATATGCAAGCAAACAGATGTTTAGGTGTGCTTGAGGAAGCAGCCATATATTTATACAAAAATGCTGGAAGTAGGTTTTGGATACATCTTGGTCTGGTCTCCAGTCAATCACAAAACATAAAAAGAACCACAGAACACTTAAGAAGTACAAAACAACAGTGTGTCATCCAAGAAAGGCAATAATTTGCCAGCTTCCAACATAGTATCAGGGGTTGAACGCAGCCAGCTAAGACCACATTTTGAAGTTTAACACCTGTCTACAGTACACCCTTTTGTGTTGTAAAACATTTGCCGCTCTGAATTTGCCAAACATATCATTATGTCAATATGTCAACTGCATGAACTTTATGAAGGCAACTTGGGCTTGGCAATGTCCTTCTTTGGTTCTTTCTGAAAGACAAATGCAAATAACTCCTCGTCCTATAATTAGACATTTGATAAACTAATCTACAAGGAATTGCACTGTGTAAAAATGTGCAGTAACTGCTCATGACAAAAATGATATGCACTTTTAAACCACAAGTATATTAGAACAGTAATAATCATAGCTAATCTTTTATTGACGTGTTCATCCATCCACCCTGAATTCCCTCTCCCTAGCCACTTAACCCAGCTCTCCGTGTGGAGGTTCTGCATTTCCCAGGTCAGTGAGAAGGCCAAGTTTCTGAAGAGTGTCTTCCCTGGCCTTTCCTTCTGGTGGGACATGTTCAGAATACCTCAACAAAAGTTGTCTAAGAGGCATCCTACTTAGATGGCTTCTCTGATGTGACACTGCTGTG
The DNA here is from genome assembly GCF_024217435.2 of Syngnathus scovelli. Classification (NCBI taxonomy): domain Eukaryota; kingdom Metazoa; phylum Chordata; class Actinopteri; order Syngnathiformes; family Syngnathidae; genus Syngnathus; species Syngnathus scovelli. The sequence goes on along the minus strand of NC_090849.1, from coordinate 10,279,166 downwards.
CTGAGCCCTTCCCGCATTACCATTTCTCACAGTAGAGCCTGGACAATCTGTGGAGGAACCTCAGCCACGTGTATCCATGATCTTGCTCTAGAGACAAGTATGGGTAAATCTATCCACGCTAACTTTCAGTTATCTAGAACCTGTTCTACGGAATCATCTCCCTGAATTAGTCCGGAAGGCTCACACTCACTTTCAGAGCAAGGTCAAATCTTTCCTCGAACTGATGGGCCGCTATCTCTCTCTCTCTCTCTCTCTCTCTCTCTCTCTCTCTCTCTCTCTCTCTCTCTCTCGCTCTCTCTCTCTCTCTCTCTCTCTCTCTCTCTCTCTGTCATCTCTCTGTCATTCTCCTTTTCTATACTCTAATCCAACCGGTGGAAGCAAACGTCTGCCCCACATTGAGTTGGGTCTTCTTGAGGTTTTTTTTCCAAGAAAGAGTTTTCCCTTGCCTCCACCCCCAAGTGTGGAGGCAAGTGTGTGTAAGTTACAGTTGGGGCTCAGTTACTCTTTTAATAAGTGAAAAGTGTGGTCTTTGGACTGCTCCATATTTAAAACACCCTGAGAAAACTGGATTTGTGATTCGGCACCAAATAAATCAAGTCAAATTTAATTGAATTATAGTTTTGCCTTTTAACATAGCTCATGCTGCACCATGAAAGAGTGATGTAGTCTGCATCACGAACATTGTGTGTTGATCATCAGCTCTATTGTCATCCAGGTGGGAAAGGATATCATCCCTAAGTCAAGGTCACAGCATGCTTTTCTGACAGAGGACCATGGTCTGATATTTGCAGGTGTTGATTTTAATTCCAACCGCTTCACACCAAGCTGTGAACCGCTCCAGTGGGAGTTGAAGATCACACCTTAATCCACCCCTCCAGCTCAGTTCCTTAGCAAATACAGCCAATGATTGAACTTTTTGGCTCCTGCCCAGCTCACACTTCGCCCGATCCCATGGGAAGCGGGACCCACATTGCCTCCGCACCATGCCCGACCAGTTCCCACCAGGTGTTTGCCGTGCATCAAATTCCACCTTTTTGCTGAGCTCCAAATTGGGTCCCAATGACCTTTCTTTGGATGAAGGAAAATGTGGTCCATATTTATTCCTCGTCATATTGGGTGATTCATTTGGTCCAGGGGTGTCAAACTCATACAGGCCGCATTGTAATCATAGTTTCCCTCGGAGGGCCATTATGACGTCTTCTATATACGTACGTACATACAGTATAGACTACACAAAAAACTGATGAATGACTAGTTTTGAAATCAGTGAATAGTAAAAACTGATCAAATAGTTTAAAAAGATGAACGATAATAAAAAAATGCTAGCAATTTCTCTATTTTTAAAAAGTGAGGTCAATTTGTAACTTTAGTTAAAATCGATATAAACATAAAATGATGCGGCGGGCCGTATCCGGCCCTTGGCATCTATGATTTGGTCCCTCACAGATCCCTCACCACCACGACGAGGTGACAGCTCAAGGAGGGTCTTATATTAATCTGAAGGAAAATCTTTTAAATGGTTTAATTTGATTTAGCCTTTTACAGAACATTAATCCATGTAACCAATGACCTAAACCACCTTGGGCGTTTTACATCTAATGTCATATCAATAACATTAATACTGCAATCTGACAAAGTACAGATAACCAGCATGATCCCACAAAACATGACATTTGACCCCAGCTACATTAATGTAGGCTCATGAATCTTTACGCATCAGATCAATGTTTTGACAAAAGAAATCACAAACTTGTATTCGGCTAAATGTTGAAGTGATTGAACTCTGACCTGCATGAAAGATATTCGCCGCCGTGCAGTCAGATTTGGTGTAAATATTATTCATGGGTCACGGCTCCTGCTACTTTTTTCATTGTTTACATCCCCAGTCGGAGCTGACGGTTTCAGTGGGTGTTCCTCTCCCTCTCACCACCCATCAGCTCTGTCCCTTCCTCCACCGTCAACTGTATGAGCCTGTTGTTGTCAGATAGTGACAGAGCATGTGCTGTGTGGAAGGAGGATCTCAGCTGTTCACTCTGAAGAACTCATCTCCCCTCCCGTTCCGGTTCTAGGTGAGCCTCAGACCTCCCTTTCCTTTTGGCTGACATTACCCAAACTAAGCTCATTTGTCCCCCTCAATAGACCCATGATCGGGCTTTTGTTTGTGACCCAACCTTCCATTCACGTCCCCTATGAGAGCAGACAAAAGAGGAAAAGACACAGGACTGAACCCTTTTGCCCAGACAGACTGTGGTAAAGCGACCATAAAGAGATGCTTGGCTTGAATGGAACTGTGCAATGACACATTGCTCACAAACTTTTTCTGGAGACTCTGTGTGTCCTGTGTTTGTTTAAATCTATCTATCTATCTATCTATCTATCTATCTATCTATCTATCTATCTATCTATCTATCTATCTATCTATCTATCTATCTATCTATCTATCTATCTATCTATCTATCTATCTATCTATCTATCTATCTATATGTTTATAGTACTATATTTGTATAATTGTAAAAAACAAAAAACACGTATCACTTTGGTCAAACAAGTTGAAAACCTGCAAAATTAGTTGGCAGACAACTGTGATATGTTTGCCATTATGCCACCAGCAGACGCGGCAACGTTACGCTGGTAGGCTCTAATAAAGTAGTTCTCACGCATGGAAGCTAGCAGACAAAGTCCGACATTAGCTGAAAGCTAGTGACTTGAGACTAAGCCTAATTGCCTTAAAATATTCATACCAGCAGAAAGAAACAGGGGCAGATACACAATGAAGCTTCATTGCCAGCTCATTGTGTCCAGTAATACACAGACAACTTTGTGCCGAGAACTTCATTCATCATAGAATAGGATATGTCATAACACTTTATGGTACTGTGTCTTTACTGTTGTGATACTTGTTGTGATATGACCACCAGCTGCGACTCTTAATGCTGCTATTGGAGATGTTTCTATATGTTTCTATGTTGGTCTTTGAAAAACAGTATGAGCACATAAACATGGCCAGTGGCACCGAAAGGTTTGGTGACCACTGCCTTTAAAAAAAAATAAAAAAAAATTATATATATAGTACGTATATGTGTGTGTGTGTGTATATATATATTCTTTGAAGCATTAATAATAATTTGCGAAATTACAAGGTAATGTCTAAGACTGTATATATACTATTTATATGGCTGGTTCTCCACAAGTGTGGTCCAAAACGATGACAAGAGCGAAAAAATAAACTTGCTAGAAACCACGTCAAAATTATATATGCTAAATCAAACCTTCCTGTTGTGTGCTGTGAAGATACCAAACTCATCAACTTATTTGCAAGAGATTGTTGAATTTTGTGGTTTACTCCATTGTGTCACATTGTATCTGTGCACCAAATAATAATAATAATAATAATAATAATAATAATAATAATAATAATAATAATAATAATAATAATAATAATAATAATAATAATAAAAATATGGGTGGCACGTTGGTGCACTGGTTCGCCTCACAGTTCAGAGGGTGTGGGTTTGATTCCACCTCCGGCCCTCCCTGTGTGGAGTTTGCATGATCTCCCCATGCCTGCGTAGGTTTTCTCCGGGTACTCCAATTTCCTCCCGCATCCCAAAAGCATGCATAATAGGCTGATTGAGCACTCCAAATTGCCCATAGATGTGACTACGAGTGCGAATGGTTGTTTGTCTCTGTGTGCCCTGCGATTAGCTGGCAACCAGTTCAGGGTGTCCCCTGCCTACTGCTCAAAGTCTGCTGGGATAGGCTCACAACCCACGTGGGGAAAAGTGGGACAGAAGATGGATGGATGGATGGATGGATGGATGGATGGATGGATGGACGGACGGACGGACGGACGGACGGACGGACGGACGGACGGACGGACGGACGGACGGGTTGGGTTGGGTTGGGCGGACGGACGGGTTGGGTTGGGTTGGGTTGGTTTGGGTTGGGTTGGGTTGGGCGGTTGGGCGGACAGACGGACGGACGGATGGATGGATGGATTGATGGATCGATCAATGGATGGATGGATGGAACATACAAATGAGGGGATCGGACCACCCAGGTCCCCGGCTTTGATTGCCGGCCAGCTCTCTCTGCACCCGACCCCCATGGCCCCTCCCACAGGTGGTGAGCCCATGAAAAAGTGAAAAAGATCCTCAGTGTCAAGACCCCGGAGGTGAATAAGATGTGAACTCATGGTGAAGAAGGAGCTGAGCAGAAAGGCGAAGCTCTGGATTTACAGGCCAATGTACATTCCTACACTCACCTATGGTCGCAAGCTCAAGGTAATGGCCAAAGGAATGAGATCCCCGATATAAGCAGCCGTGTCTGGGCTTTTATTGAGAAGCTCGGTCATCTGGGAGGGACCCGGAGTTGAGATACTGCTCCTCCACATTGAGAGGAGCCAGATGAGGGGGCTCATGCATCTTATTCGGATGCATCATGTACATCTCCCAAGTGAGGTTTTCCGGTCAAAAGGAGGCCTCGGGGATGACCCTGGACACACTGAGAGAGTATGACTCTCAGCTGGGATCCCCAGGGATGAGCTGGATGAAGTGACTGGGGAGAGGGAAGTCTGGACTTCCCTGCTGAAGCTGCTGCCACTGCAACCCGACTCTGGATAAGCGGTAGAAAATGGATGGTTGAATTAGCTTTGAATTACTATTAATGAATTAATACGAAGATGGCTTGTGTGTGTACTTGAGAATACATATTTCACTTGCTTGCATTTTTGTCATTTGCGCATGCATTCAGCCTTCAGGGACTCTGCAGACAGCGGGTACTTGTGTTTGAGCCCTGTGTGAGTTGAGGAAGAAATATAATACATGACTTTAATTTTCCCTCTGCGGTTGAGCAAATTGCTTCTGATGATAAAATATCAACTCTTGCTCCATGTTGTCAAACTGTTGTCAAACTGACTCCTTCAGCTTATGCTTCTCTTGTGGTTTGTAAGATTTCATCCTATTTGAACCTATCAGCTATATTAATATCGCTCAGACTTTAGTATATGCTTGTTGGAACGTTCTGTACTCACTGACATTTTAATCTACAAAGCAAGAAAGCCTGACGTATAGAGCGTTGTATCTGTCTCCACCTGTTTGATGCTAAATGTGAGCTGGAGTTCAGCTCGGAGACAACGGGTGGGATCTGCCATAATGTTCTATAGGGGCTGCTCGGCAAAGCTTAAAATAGAAGCGATAAGCACCAAGCCACCGGAGGCGTTGGGGACATATTAAAAAAAATGTTATGTGCTGCTCGTATGTTATTCCACGGAGAAATGAGGCATGTAGAATGACAAGATGAAATTAAAGGTTTAAAATGTGATAAGCTTTTATACTCGTTATCTGATGAAAGTGATGTCAACCCCCAGAAAATTGTGTTGATACGAGACTGAACACACTCAGCAACAAATAGATAACACCCTTCTTTGTCAGTTGCATTCCCATTGCACATAACTAATGGAAGTATTGTGAGATAATATACCAAGCCGTTAGATCAGGGGTGTCAAACTTAGGCCCGAGGGCCAACTTTAGTCTGCAGTGTAATCATATTAAGCTCGCAGAGACAAATTGTGCATCAACTTTGTGTCAATTCCGAACTTTCCAATTGTCTTCACTTTTACAAAATACAGTTGTTGCTAGCAATTTTTATTACCATTCATCTTTTTCAAACAGTTTTTTTTTCTGATTTCAAGTTCTGATTTCAAAACTAGTTATTTATCAGTTTGTTGTGTAGCCCATACTGTATATAATATGACATTCATACATTTATTTGGGTTGACAGTTATAATGGCCCTCTGAAGGAAACTATGACTACGATACGGCCTGCGACAAAAATTAGTTTGACACCCCTGCGCTACATGATAAGAAATACACTTAGAAACACAGATGTGGCCAATGCCAAATTGCGACTCTAGTGCAAGACGAGCACGCTGGGCGAGGGGAGCAAATCATAAGGAAATTAGTCACACAAAATGTTGTGATAATCTTTAAAAGATCTGTGAATCCTAGAAAGTTTAACCTTACTTAAGATTTTCATTAGCATATTATATTTCATCCACTTGCATCTTGATCTATTCTAATTCTTAAATTTTTACATCTTTTCTAACAGCGGTCAAGACAGAGAATTAAATGTATAGAACAGTATGTATACCATTTTAAATATTTTTGTAAGTTGTAACATTGAAGTAGTCACATCAAAATGAACAGTGACAGAAAAAAATATTCCACACCATCATCTGAAGTTTTTTGGGTGTCCCAGTGGGTCAGTTTGGCATTGCTTTCTTCAGTTTACTTTTGACGTAGGTCAGATAGGGTCATTTCACTCAGGATGTCGAAGCTCCCACATTCCACCGAATGTGAGGAATAGCATATGCATGCTTTTTTCTGTACAGCAAATTCAAGCCGCCATTTAATAAATGTTTGATATGTTTTATAACTCAATATTTTACCACTTGTGCTTGAGTTTCAGCTGCAATAGTGAACATTAAGAAGTATTGTAATATTTATCCATCCATTATTGAGCTGAAGTCTATATCTTAGCTAACTTTGAGAGATGTGTGGTACACAATGGATTGGTCACCGGTCATTTAGTACATGGCAGAGAAACAACTAGTTACGCACGTTTACATAGTGACATGATTTAGTCTTTGATTAACATAACATGCAAGTAGTTGGATTGTGGGAGAAAGTTGGAGTATCCGAAAAAACACACAAGAGTATGAAGAGAATATGCAAACCACGCACAGGAAAGGCGGAGTCGTAATTCAAACCCAAACGTCAGACCTGTCAAGCAGACGTGATAAACACAATACAACTGAGCTCAGCTCAGCCAAGGTTAAATGTTTATTATGTAAACGTTTATTTTACAAGTACAATCTGAAGAAAGAGACGAAAAGATGTTATTGTCATTTTATGTGCTGCGTAAAGTTTATTACCAGTTACACATTTCAGGTTTTTAGTCTTTTCAACAATTCATAGGCATTGAAGGTGTTGCTTGTGTGCCAAGAACAAATAATAAGGGCATTATAAACTTGCACGGTTCCCTGCTCTCCAGCAAAAGTTTGCCCTCAAGTCTTTTGTGAATTAACATCTGGCTGTCAAGTTACAATAAATGAAAATAAAAAGGTGATCACATAGAGAAACCCATTTAAACCAGCAGCTTGGGACCTGAATCCTTGCTGCATTCACTGAAGTCAGGCAAATGTAACACTACACCATTTGTGAGACATGAGAAATAAAAGGTAATATAAATTGTACAAAATAAAACAACAAACAGCTACCAGTACGATGCAATGTAGTTGTTCACCGCTGTAAGTTCCAATGACAATGCAACATAAAAACATCATACATTCATCAGTTATTTAATACAGTGGTTGATTGTTGCCATGATCTATTTATCTATTTGTATATTATTATTATTTATTATTAATATTGAGCTATCTTCTGTTAACGATGTTAGTATTTTCTATCTGTTTATATATCTGTATGTTTATGTATTTAACTGCCCAATCTATCTAAGTGCCCGTGATCTATCTATCTATCTATCTATCTATCTATCTATCTATCTATCTATCTATCTATCTATCTATCTATCTATCTATCTATCTATCTATCTATCTATCTATCTATCTATCTATCTATCTATCTATCTATCTATCTATCTATCTATCTATCTATCTATCTATCTATCTATCTATCTTGTTTAATTGTGAAGGCATTGACATCACTTAATTTCTCTCAGATCTATCTATCTATCTATCTATCTATCTATCTATCTATCTATCTATCTATCTATCTATCTATCTATCTATCTATCTATCTATCTATCTATCTATCTATCTATCTATCTATCTATCTATCTGTCTGTCTGTCTGTCTGTCTATCTTGATTGATCTCTGTCTATCTATCTATCTATCTATCTATCTATCTATCTATCTATCTATCTATCTATCTATCTATCTATCTATCTATCTATCTATCTATCTATCATCTATCTATCTATCTATCTATCTATCTATCTATCTATCTATCTATCTATCTATCTATCTATCTATCTATCTATCTATCTATCTATCCATCTATCCATCCATCCATCCATCCATCCATCCATCCATCCATCCATCCATCCATCCATCCATCCATCCATCCATCCATCCATCCATCTATCTGTCAGGGGGAAGAATGACGCACAGGGCTTTTCCAACAGATATTTGAACCCATATCTCAATCTCCTAACTGTTGGTATATGCTGGCACATTAATAAAGGTCTTAGAATATATATAGAATGTACGTATATAATATATAGAATGTATAACTCATGTCCTGGAACTCGCTATATGTTATGTGATTCAGCTCTATAGGTGCCTATTGTATTGCTGTGTTGATTGCATATATATTGTTGTATTATGGCCCACTGAGTGACAATTCAGAGTAGTTAATTTGTTGACGTTGCATATTCTTGCATGTTTTTAGCTGTGTGTTTTGTTTTTTTGCCTATTGGTTGACTTCTGTTCTGAAGCATCTTAGAGACAAATAGGTGGTGGTAATCTAATAAACTCTCTCTCTCCCTCTCTCTCTCTCAGTGTGCTTGTGTGTGGCTGGTAGCTTCTCTCTATATGTGCCTGCGTCTGGCTGACGACCAGTTCAAGGTGTAGTGTGCTTTCGCCCGATATAAGCTGGGATAGGCTAAAGCATGTTTTATTTTTTTGCCTCCATTAAGCCTTTCCATTATACACTTCTAAATGTAACTTTTACAATACAAAACTGATTAATAAATATAGGTAATTACGGCGGAATTTCTTCCATTTCAAAGATGATGAACAACTGTAGTCATGGAAACAAGAATTTACAGTGCAAAAAGGTGCATTGACTCACTGGGATTGTAATTTTGGCTGCAATGTAAAGCGGTGATTCTGTTTTAGGCAAGCCATTTTAAACTGAAATAGAAAACTTTAAAGTAGTTACAAAGTGCTTGTTTAATTGTCCTCGTGTGGTGCTGGAAGCAGAGAGTATGCTACTCACAAACATTTATGAATGCATCCCTCCCCTAGAAAATCCGAATTTTTTTGGCTGGTTCAACTTAGAAGGAAGAAAAACAGGAAGAAAATGAGTCAAAAAGCATAGTAATCACACAATAGATCAAGTTATGGTCACAAATTAAAACTCTGCAATAGACAGAAGCTGCAACGGAGCAGCAAAGTAGTGAAATACTATACAGTCCTGTATGTGGGGACAAATACTTTGTTCTCCCAGTTCTCTTTATCTTGAAGACACAGGACTACTCTTTGTGAGCTTGTCAAACCCAAATTTATTCTTTCCATCTGTATTTAGCTTAACACATTGACTGACATTTCTGACGTCCGCTTCCACTTGCACTCCAATCCTCGGTGCTCATCACCATCATCATACATCCCTTTACTAATGTCTCATTAAAGCATCAGAAAGGCAGGGGGTTCAGAAGGAGAATTTCGTATGGGTCGTTGTCCAAGAGACCTTCCCTGAGGACTTAATCCATACCGTCTCTCCTCACTGCTCCATAATGGATGAAGGACAGACATTGGAAGGGTGGAAGAGTAGAGGCGCAAGGCCCTTATTACCTTGTGATTCATTTTTAATGAGGTAAACAGGTCTTTGCAGGTCACCTGCAAATCCACACACGCACGCACGCACGCACGCACGCACGCCTGTCGTTGGTGGTGTGTGTTCACCACCGCCTTATTACTGCCCACTTTGACATCCTCTGTGGCTACAGGGGCTCCGTAGCATAATTGGGTCGCACTGTCATTGAGATCGTGTCTCACTTCTCACAATATCTACGCTCCAGGTTAGATACCACCAATTATAAAGAGCCATGAAAGCCTTCTTTTAGCCGCTGCCGTCAGACTTGGCCAATTTTCATCAAGTTACAAATAAAGTTTGAGTGAAAAACTGAGTTCACCATCACTATTTAATTCTACGTACTTCTACGATTCATTTTATGTCAGCAACATGTCTTGTTTTCTAAAAAAAGTGGGGAACCGAATGCATATGTTTTGGAGTGTTAGTATTACACAAAAATTCCACACACATAAAAATAAACATTGTGGAAGACTAGCGTGGACAAGGAGGAGACCAATAGAATCAAGTTTTTGATCTTGATAAAATGCAGCTGATCCTTATTTTCGATTTTATTCATGTTTGAACGAAACAGGCTTCAAACACTCTCCTAATGGAGTCAGCCGATTGGGGAGAAAAAAAATTGTTGACTTGTTTCGTTTGATTTGTGGATTGTGCAAACCTGAATATGCCCTACGATTGGCTGGCGACCAGTTCAGCGTTTTCCCTGCCTACTGCCTTTAGACCGGCATGAAATTTGATGATCGGCATAGTGTGCATTTGGTACAGCCATGGTAAATCAAATCTACTCAATTTAATTGAAAATCAGTGTACAGGTACACTTCCATAAACAGGGAGGGGAGAAATTCCATAGCAATTTCCTCTCAGGCTTTGCGAGGCTGTGAAGGAAGGAAAGAGAGAGAGAGCGACAGGAAGGTGAGAAGAGGAACAGATGGTGTGATGCAGGGGACTCTACACTGACACTCTTTTAAAACAGGTGCTCTCCATAGACAAGCTTTCAAGCCATCATCACATCTAAATGATATCATTATAGCCAGAAGTCATTAAAACCGATACTTCCCCCTGAGGATAAAGATCCTTCTTCTCTCTTGGGGTTCGGGGCGAAAATGAATTCAGTGCCCCTTCAGTCATTAAATTTTATTTTTTATCACCCAAAAACTGCGCTTCATATGTGTCATTGTGCTGTATATAGGATTAGAGGGGATCTTTTCTGCCTGACTGGCTACAGCAGCTCTCAGCAACAAGATGAGGATCATTTCCCCTGCTGAGAAAAGCTCTGCACATCCAGCATGGAACCTTCATCACACGCACGCACACACACACGCACACACACACAAACACACACACACACACATACACACACACACACACACACAAACACACACGTGGACAGTGTGTGGATCAGTACGGCTCATCACTCACATAGCACCAGCATTTATCAACATGTGCTACTGGAAATTATAAAAGCCAGTTGGAAGAACATTTGTTTTGATATCTTCAAATTGACATGTAGAACTAGCAAGTTCCACAGGCAAGGAAGCAGGATGACAAAAAAAAATTTGAACTTCATGATCATCCCTATTAAAGCTCTTTTCGAGACCACATAGTTCCTTTATATGTCAGGATGAGATGTTATGGCATGTTCATCCTGTTTAGACCGGTATAGTTTTACCGTTGTAAAGTTCTACCAATTACACCCTGGTTCAAAAATATATCTCATAATTGTCATGGCAAGTTTGCTGGATACTATTCTGCAGTCGTAAATGCAGTGGAAAATATTGGTAATGTATTGTTTACCTACATTTTATGTATATTTTTATTGACTTTTATTGCTATCTTATTATGTGCACAAACAAGTAAATGTATGTCATAGAGTAAGAAGTGTCATCTTGAGCTTCCTCCGCTAAATTCTTTCCTTTTTTTTCACCTTTGGTAATACAATATTGTTGATCTCCTGCACAGCCGCCTCTCCTGTGCTGAATTGAAAGGGAATGGGTGGGGGCGCTCTTTGATTGCCATTGAATCTGGCGCTCTTTGATTGCCATTGAATTTAGATGACTGTGTTCAGTCCCACAACAGTGCACACTCCCATTTCTAACCGCTCTCGTCTAAAAACAAAATTGCCAAAAGAAACTAAACTCAACTCATGCGTTAGAGTGGACTTTGCACTAGACTTGTAGTCACAAAAAATGGAGCCCTTTGTCCATATGAAAACCATATATTCGGGTATTATTGACCCTTGTCTCACACCTTGAGGTTTTGGTGGTCCACAGAGAACTTTCAGATTTTAAATTAGAACATGGTGTTTATTGAGTTATGAGAATGAATGGTAGTGTTTGATTCAAAACATGTCTGTCAAAAATGGAAGGGGGTGCTGATAAGTTTTGCTAATGTACATGAATGTCAATGTTTCACTTAAAACATAAAGGCATTTTTTCTTTTTTATGGAACACTAGGATCATCATGCACTAGTATTCACATTTGAGAATTTGAAATCAGAGTATTTGAGCATTTCAGAATAATTGTTTAAAAATGGGTCACAACCTATTCAAAACTGATGTGTCGGTGCATATAAGTTATTATTATTATATTTATAATGTACTTTACATTTCAGAGAAATTTCAAGTGTTTGATCGTGAGAGGGGCGGCTCGGCGGCGCACTGGGTAGCACGTCCGCCTCACAGTTAGGAGGGTGCGGGTTCGATTCCACCTCCGGCCCTCCCTGTGCGGAGTTTGCATGTTCTCCCCGAGCCCGCGTGGGTTTTCTCCGGGCACTCCGGTTTCCTCCCACATCCCAAAAACATGCTTGGTAGGCCGATTGATCACTCCAAATTGTCCCTAGGTGTGAGTGCGAGTGCGAATGGTTGTTTGTCTCTGTGTGCCCTGCGATTGGCTGGCAACCGGTTCAGGGTGTCCCCCGCCTACTGCCCGATGACGGCTGGGATAGGCTCCAGCACGCCCGCGACCCCCGTGGGGACTAAGCGGTTCAGAAAATGGATGGATGGATGATCGTGAGAGTATCTACTCAGTGACGGTGTGAATGTAAGAGTGGATGGTTGTCTGTTTCTGTATGTGCTCTGTGACTAATTGCTGACCAGTCCAGGGTGAAAGTCAGCTGGGATAGGCTTCAGCCTCTTGTTACACTGAACAGTATAAGCAGTGTAGACAATGGATGTGTTTAAAACCTCTTTACTTAATTTCTACTTTGTGTCAAATAAACTTGCTATCAGAATTGATATTTTACTGAATTATGTTCAGTTTTGACATTAGTCATTTATGTATCAAGCTACTTAGAATTTGTGTTTCTTACCTCAACCAGAGTTGGACAATTTGGCGACTCAGTTCATTATATGATTTTTGTATTGATATATTATATATTTATATTGATAATGATTTTTAATGGATTTGCCTAAGTGAAGTAAAATATCTGATCATGCATCTTTTATTTTGAGTATATTTTTTATCTTTCGTTGGGCTTAGGTAAAGCTCTACCCCCTCTTAAATTGAGATGATGCTGTTCCATTGCAGTCACTGCTCTCACGCCCTTAAACGTTATGTTAATGTTGGGTGTACGTTCACCCTTATCTCACTTTCTATTGGCTCGCTGCTACAATTTGCAGCTAATGGACCACAGACACCCCCCCCCCCTGTCTCCCTCTCTCTCTCTCTCTCTCTCTCTCTCTCTCTCTCTCTCTCTCTCTCTCTCTCTCTCTCTCTCTCTCTCTCTCTCCTCAGCCTTGAGGCATCCCGTTTCAGCTCTTTCGCTTTCAGTCACAATGCTGTGAAGAGAGTGAATGGGTGGGGGGCGTTTAAGAGAGCAGTAAGTGGGAGTGGAGTCTGACCGCAGAAGGTCCACTGTTTAAGCGAAAGGGAATTCTCTCTTTCATTTGCTCTCTCTTTCTCATTCAGGCACACACTCTCTAGCTCTCTCACCCATTGTCTCTCTCTCTCTCTCTCTCTCTCTCTCTCTCTCTCTCTCTCTTTCTCTCTCTCTCTTTTCACTGGCTGTGCACAACATCAGCAGGCTCTCTTGGTGGACTCCAGTAAACACTCAAAGAGAGGAGAGAGAAGCAAGATGATGGCAAAGCTGTCAGTGCTCTGAGAGGTGCAGACTGCTGATAACAGGCTTGGCTGAGGAGCTGTTCACTACTGCTTGGGCAAACCTTGAGAAATCAGTGAAGTGGGCGTTGTGCAGAAGGTAAGTTCCCTTTTTTACCTGTATGGACAAGAAGCAAAATTGGCTGACTTATCGGATTGTTTGATTAATATAATATATGTATACAAGCAAAATTGACACAATGGCTCTCCTGAATGTTTCCGCACTTCTGCGTATGTTAAAACATTTTTATCCATCATTATTAGAATTTATGAAGTCATTTTTAAACTTGCTTCCTTTAGTGATTATTTTTTTATCAAGTGTAATGATGTCGTTAACAATGACGTATGGTTCCAATATTAAAATAGTATTAGCTTGTATATTTTGTCAATTATCAGAAAATTGGCCAATTGTTTGGACTATCAGGTAACCATGACTGTTGCATGGACCGATAAATGTTGCAAATCAGACTTAAGTCGCACATTTTGATTATAGCCAACTGAGATACTAGCTTACATATACCTTGGCGCCAACTTTTTACTGACAAACTTTATCATCTTGTCTCATGGTTAAAAAAAAAATGTAAAGGGTGCTGTTTTCAAAAATGTACAAATGAGCTACTGTGTTAATGTAGTACATTAGCCGCGGTTGGAGAAATAATTGAGAGTGCCACTGTAGGTGTGTGTGTGCGTGTGTGTGTGCGTGCGTGCGTGCGTGAGTGCGTGCGTGTGTGTGTGCGTGCGCGCGCCCGTGCGTGCATGCGTGTGTGTGTGCGTGTGTGTGTGTGCGTGTGCGTGTGTGTGTGTGTGTGTGTGTGTGCGTGTGCGTGTGTGTGTGTGCGTGTGTGTGTGTGTGTGTGTGTGTGTGTGTGTGTGTGTGTGTGTGTGTGTGTGTGTGTGTGTGTGTGTGTGTGTGTGTGTTGACTGCCAGCCAGAGTAGGTCCAGATGTATACTTTATGGTACATGGCAGTAGACAGTGGGCTTGTGTAACCCAGGAAACAGACAGCTGCTTTACATTAGATGCTGCCGGTTGGTTCCTCTCTTAGATCTCCAGCATAGACACTGCAGGCTGAACACTGTCAGCTTCACAGACACACACATACAGGCACGCACACACACACACAATCACTGACAGTGTGATTCCGTAGCTCTAATTTCCGCATCAGCATCATTTGTTAGTTACTTCGGTCTCATAGGGGAGATTGTGAAATGGGAAGCAGGCATCACTAGAAAGAAAGGATATTTGAATTCGTGAACCAACTATGTGTGAGAAGATATCATCAGATTTTATTTAGTATATTTGTTTTTGTACGATATAAAGCCCTTGTATCTTAGCTTCCATTGCCCTGACACTGTTTGCAGAAAATCTGAGAGTAAAGTAAGAGCTGTTGGGTGAAGAATTGTAATAAAAGAAGGTGGGAAGTGAAGGAAGAGACCCACAGGATCCCAGAGCATTGTGTGCTGCATGCTAATTATGTATGATGAGGAGCTCCAAGTACAAGAAAGGATCTTGTCAATGTTTGTTGGCTGCAAATTAACGTTCAGTAAGGCCTTTGTACAATTTAACTGGTATGCCATTCATCTTTTGCGACTTTACATTATTTTAAGTAACACCATCTCTAGTGAGAATTTGAGTACACAATGTGTGCTATCCATTCATAGGTGGTCTTTTAGGATTGTTTGGCTACATATGTGAGCCGACACTCTAAGACAGTGACACTCAGCATAATGTTGAGTGGGAAATGGGCCTTTGTTTGGACAGCTGTTAGCTCCCTATGCCCCGTGCCCTACGAAGCGTTATGAAAGGGCAGTTTTAACCCCACTTAGCTCCTTGACTGGTGATGGAGCACAAACAATAATTGCAGATATTCATGAACATTTATGATTGGAAAGATTCAGGAGTGATGAGATTGGAAAACAATCATTGACGTCCACATACATTCAGAGACATTCTCTAAACGATAACTGAACCTGGTGTAATTTATGGTGACATTGTTTGGATAATTTCACCTGGACCATACTGCTGATGTAAATATGACCACGTGTGGACCAGATGGCTCCAAAGAACAACACAAGAACCAAACAACAGTAAGTTTCAAGAAAATAAATCTTCATAGTGGAACATCTGTTATTTGTGCTTGCCGGGGGAATGTAAAGTGAGAGATCATAGAAATTTTACAGTAGTTCAGTCTAAGAGAATGTGTTTGATCAATTACAAATTTAGCATTTATATTGTACTCATGCCTGAGTGATTAAAAATATTATTATGCACTAGAGAAAACTGGAGTGCTACTCTGAATATTTTTTATCCTTTCTGAATGTAAGGACACTGAGGACAATAGGAAATCATATATTAGTCTGTATTCATTGCTTATCACAATTGGCTCTGAAGGTAAATATAATTCCGCCTGTATTTAAGAGTATCAATATTTTACTTCTCTTTTGATCTTAAAAAGAAGAGGGTAGTGTAACAGCATTTCCAGACGAACGCAGATTAGCCCCCTGTAATCCAAATATGGATCGCTGCGTTTAAGGGTTAGGGTTAGCCAGATGGCTTTTAGTGTCCCTCTGTTGCTAATGTGTAAAGTAAAAAGAGTGGAAGTCTTGAAGTGCTGATATTCAGGACTGCTTTGTGTAGGTCAGCCCACCATTGGATGCAGCCAACAGATGAACACATATGTTAGAGTCTTCACTATGACACTGTGCCTCCACTGGTGACCTCACACAAGAATGTCTACACCATAGGGGACTTGGAAAAGGATGGAGCTCCTTTTGAAAAAGGCAAAAAACTTGAATTGAAAAAAAAATTGTTGAAAAAAAAAAGCCAATGGAAGCCAATGAGCAGCCGACCTGAGTCACTAGGGTCATTAGACTCATACAAGTGTCTGAATGGATGACACTCCCAATTGGGACAGGCAACACGCTTCAGGCTTTCATCGCCGACAAGGACTAACAGATGTCCCACTATCTCTGCCAACTCACTCATCGCCTTTCTAGAGGAAGGAGAATTACTCCTGCTATGTATCTATTAAAGGGAATTCATGAACAAATGTAAAATGCTCAAACGAAAATACAATTTAAGATATGAACTCCCTCTAGCACCTATATCAAGATTTTATTTATCGTATGCATAAAATGAGGTATTTTCTTTTGTGGAGTTTGAAATTGTTCTTTTTGATAAGCATTGAGAAAGACAAAATGGGTCAGTGAGTGTTCAGTGGTGGGATCGCTCAGCTTCTCAGTCATGCTGCAAGACATTTTTACGCAAATCTTTAGTATACTAGGCCACTCACGCCCTAAATAGGTTTGTCTGATCTTAAACTCCCCAAGGTTTTATTTGTCAAAATGATTTCTCTGAGATTAATGCTTCTGATTGTTATGTGAAGGAATGCCTTGGGGTACATTTTGACGAGCCCTACAACATCAGTTTACGTCATTAGCTTTTTACAAGAGGCAGCCAGGTACATGCCAGATTTTTTATTGTAATTATACTGCAACACAAAAGCTGGAGAGAACAAAGTTGTAAGCATTTACAAGTCTTTGGACAAAACAGCAGGTGGATATGTTAATGCTACACACAAGGGTGCCAAGCCGCACCACACAGACTAGACTAATAAAGCAAGATCGTGTAATGTTAAAAAGCTGATGAACAATGACTTGCATCCAACCTCTCCATCTGGACCCAGCAAGAACAGAAGCGGAAGACGAAGGCACTGCAGGGGAAGAGCCATAAAGAATATTGATGGGCCTCACAGCAAGAAGTCTGCCAAATAACAATACAATACAAATGGCATTGAGCTCTGATTGCTGCACGGTTGACCTGGTGAGCACCGCTTCATATCCATTGTCTCCATATCTTCCCGTCAAAGTCGAAAATTGGTTTTGCTCGGAGAAATACTTTTTGGGGATGCTATCAGGCACGTCAACTGAAGCTTTCTATCAGCCCAGCAGCTCTGAAAAGCTGATTGGGGCTCAGCCTTGCCAGCGACTTTCCCTATACCGGTAGTGTTTCTGCTGCATGATATCTTAAACCAGTGTGTTCAGGTCTTATCAGCTATGAACACACTAACCCCTACTACTCCTTTGTTATCTGTCATCAGACCCAATGGGATCAGGGCTGAGAACCGATGAGCGTCGCCTCTAGACCTGTCAAAACCATTCCCTCCCAAATCATTATCTGTTTGGCGAGTCAACCATTGAAAATATGTTATCATAAGAGCAAGCATAAAATATTTTATGTACTGCCTCCAATAAGATGTTGAAGATGGAAACACAGAGTTCATGCCTAATGGAAACCATGACCACTTTGAATGATTTCATTTTTTTTATCATTATTAGTTAGCTGTATCTATTCCTTATCGTCTCAGTTAATTTCCTTTTCAAGAAATCAGTACAGTCATAATATCCAGCAATGCATCACTTTGTCCATGAGCACACCGGTTATCTTTTTTATGCAGGTGTCAATGGTTCTTGTAGTTCAGCACAACAGCGACAGCCACATCTGTCATAACAGCCAGAAAGAGAAAATGGCGTGTGCCTTCCAGAGCGTGCGGTGATAAAATGTTAAAAACCTTTTCTGAGAACCAGCATAAAACTCAGCCATCAATCCCGATGGAGCAGTCGACTCAAGCTATAGTTCGCTTCCTGGAAATTAATTTCTGTCTTTGAATTATCATAACTCACAGTTGTAGTGCTGTCCTCAGCAACTCGGTATCTCTCCAGCTATGACCTTGGTGGAAATGGAGGATCCAAATCAATACTCACCTGCTCGAGCTTTCTTTCACCTTCCAGGCACGTTGACTGTGGTCAATGTATTTATCAGCAAATATGGTATTTCTTTAAGTCATGATTAAAGGCAATAATGTGCTTGATTATTCACATGTCCATAGTTGGGGATCTTTCCCATCACTGAATGATGCCATTTCAAGGTTAAAGGAGCTCCAGGCAATAGTCCCTCATTCAGTCTTGAAACCGTGACCCAGATTTGGATTCTGTCCCATTCAAAGCAACAGAGTTTTTGTCATGGATGACCTGCTAAACAAACTTGATACATTCTTCAGAAATGAAAAGAAAACGTGCATCCGATCAAATCTTTCATCCTGGGGGTTGGGTCGTTGTTGTATTCACTGAATATTTACAGGTTGTACACACCAAGTGGGTTGTGTTGCTCCATTATTTAGTTTGTGTTGCCAAGACATCAGGCAGGTGCTGTGCAGACTTACTCAGCTACCGATAGTTTGTAAATATATTTATTTATTTAGAAATTCAGCCTTTGAAAATAATAATGTTCCAGTTTTGATTTGACAATGTATTTTTATTATTGTGGTTGTATTTCATTGTTAAGAGCAGGGCTGTGGACACGGTCAGATTTTTGCACCGAGTCCGAGTCCGGCCTCTTGACCACCGAGTCCGAGTCCGGCTGTCCATTTTTTCTGTTAATTCATGTGACCGCTTAGTCTTTATTCAAGGCTAATTTAGATCAAAATCTACCAGAACGAACGCAACTGCTTTCACACTGGCTGGTTCGGCTTATATAGGATCCCTTGCTGAGAACGCGGACGTAAAAGTGAGGCGACGTTCCAATCGGACGTCGGATCGATAACATTTTCCCTGCCCTACCAGAGTTGTGCTAGTTCATAACGTAGATCACTCATGGCGTAGTCATAAATGTACGGTTGACAATTTAACCGATAGAAGTGGATACATTGGAACATAACCTACACTCTAATATATTATTTGACATGGTATTAAATGCGTGGCGTTACAAAAATAGTCATTGAAGCCCACCCTTAGCCCTGAGTGCCATTGGCATGAGGCAAAACACTTGAAAACACACACTCTCACCCAATTAAATAACCATTCTGAAACACAGGACATGTAAGATAATATTTTTTAATCATTAATTACACCATTATAGCTCAGACATTTATCTAAACACAAATAATTAGTGACGACCCCACAACTATCGAAACACATCAATGATATAAGCTGGGTGACATAATCGTCCTTGACATTGGTACATAATGTAAACATTAGCCTAAGTGCAACTCAACGTGGCCGCATTGATCGTAAGCAGGGCTGTGGACAGTATTCCTACGCGCATTGTCAGCAGCATGATGAAAATAAAATTGAACGTATTTTTTTTATTGTCGGACTCGAAAATCAGCACCGAGTCCGGCAAAAATGACCGAGTCCGACCGAGTCCGAGTCCCCGAGTCCGAGTCCACAGCCCTGGAAGAGTCCAAATATTAGACACAATGTTGAATACGTTGCAGACCCCATGGACCAGGATTGAAAAACCCTGTTGTAGAAGCTCAGTTTGTCTTCTGCAGACAGCCTGCAGAACAAGATATTTTTCATAATTTATCTTCAACCTGCGATATGTGAAAATCTCACCGAACTACAAATATGTGTGTGAGCATTTGGGACTGGTTGAGTTTGAGAGAATTTCTAACTTCTGCTTGTAGTAATAATACTGACCTGCTTGACAGCGAGGATACAAATTTCTATCCAAAGGTTGAAGCTGCCTGTAATCTGTGAGATTGCTATTGACCATTTATTGACCACTGACCATTGCTATTGAGGCAATGGGTCGTATCTTTTTTGACAGTGGCTGGTTTTTGCTGTTTCCCGCCTATTTCATGTGTGTATTACAGGGATTGCCAACCGGTGGTCCCTGGTCTTCTAGTGGTCGGTGGCAGTATTGGAAGTGGTCTGCAAAATTGGAAATGGAAAACAGTTATAAACATTTTAAAAATATAATGGATTTATTATTTAGACTTGATTTATTTTCCAGCTAATCTTGTGAATCATTTACCCATACAAATTATGTTAAATATAACTGAGATTCCCAAAATAAACATACAAATGCACATAAATAGCCTGTATAGGTCCATCCTCCTTCGGTGCAAAATAAAATAATATTATGCCAAAGCAATGGTCCCCGAGTTGCTTCTTGGTTATAATTGTGGTTACAAGGTTATTGCAAATGTGTTTGACATAATCATGATGTCAGTTTGAAGAATGTAGGTGATGAGACTTTCTGACCGACATATCAATCCACATTGTGAAAGAGTATTCACATTTGTTGAGATAGCGCTGTAGAGGAAATGGTTCTGCTTTCACAAAATTAAAATCGGTTATCTCTTTCTTGTTTTGCAAATTTCGGCTCTTTAAACACCAGGTGCAAAGCAATGGTATGTTTTCTGTATTTCTTAGCTTTTATTTAACTAGCAACTTAATCCGCTAATGCTGGGTTTAGTTTGTGGGTGTGTGTAGGTTGTTACTTACAGGGATTTGGAAAAGTCGGTAACAACACTACTTGATACACGCTAGTGTATGTCTTAAAAAAATAAAATAGATCCATACATTTAAAATTGTCTGGATGGTAGTAATGAGGTGTGAAATCGACTATGAATTTTAGCAACACACACACCAGCAACCACCACCACCCTTCTGGAACTCAATACCTACCACACGATCTCTGCAAAACTCATGGATGCACATTTCTGAATTCTGCATGTACTGCAGCACATAGCAGGCAGTAAAGGAATAAGAGTAAACATGTTTCTCAGACGCTGTAGAGGTTTGTTTAATCTATTTCAGACTAAAGCAGTATCCTGGAGCCAGATTTTCCCACAAAGCTGCACTGGTCTGTCGAGGTTGCCTTGTTTAGAGATCCATGTGGCGAGGAGCCAGCCTTCAAAGTAAGAAAGCCAACCATCCGGCCAGAACTAAAACCTGAGCTGCGACTCAAAGCAAGTTTTCAGCCATTTCATTGATCTTATCCCTAGTTTAAGATGCTTACAGCCGTCTGTGTTTCCCTACTGGTGTGCAAGCCCCAATGAGCACAAGCGACATAGTGTGTCAGCGATTGACACACTGAGAGGATTTCTGTGCCCCCCTGGGTTTGGTTTGTCATCACTCCCAGCAGAAGGCTACATTATCACATTTGCAGTTCCCTACCTGTTTAATCATGAGATTGGTGGGTGAAGCCATGGGATCCTTCCGCACTTGAGCTCATCTGTCAGTTTGTCTAGCCACACGTGGAGAATAGAAGACTGAACATGTCTCGTGGATCAGCACCTGCTGTGTCTTAACACATACTGGCTGGCCAACAATTCCTCTGTTTTTGTTGTTTCCATATATGGCAGCATGTAATACAAACACACATAAACACACACATGCACACACGAGTCTCTCCCGGATGACCGAGCTTCTCACCCTATCTCTAAGGGAGAGCCCGGACATCCTGCGGAGAAAACTCATTTCGGCCGCTTGTATCCGGGATCTCGTTCTTTCGGTCACGACCCATAGCTCGTGACCATAGGTGAGGGTAGGAGCGTAAATCGACCGGTAAATTGAGAGCTTTGCCTTTTGGCTCAGCTCTCTCTTCACCACAACGGACCGGTACAGGGTCCGCATTACTGCCGATGCTGCACCGATCCGCCTGTCGATCTCGCGCTCCATCCTCCCCTCACTTGTAAACAAGACTCCAAGATACTTGAACTCCTCCACTTGGGGCAGGATATCATCCCCGATTCGGAGAGGGCATTCCACCCTTTTCCGATCGAGGACCATGGACTCGGATTTGGAGGTGCTGACCCTCATCCCGACAGCTTCACACTCGGCTGCGAACCGTTCCAGCGATATATATATATATATATATATATACACACACACACATATATGTATATGTATATGAATCGCATTGCGCAAGCTAAATTAATGTATTGCATCTTCTCCTCTTACAACATGCAAAATTAACTACACATTTTCCACACTTGGCAGATGCCCAGTTGTGTTTGATTAATAGATCTGCTTCCACATCTATTTGTGTGGTCAATCAAGTTTGCACCCATTTTGGCATACACGAAACTCGAGTGAATAAGACTCTAAATTGTGCTTGGGCATGAATGTGTGTGTGTGAATAATTGTTTGTGTGCATGAGCAATTCATTGATGACTAGTCCTCGGACAGATATTGTTTGCCTTCCACCCAAAGTCTGCTGCGAAAGCCTCATTAACACTGAATGCGATATATAGTTGTGTCCCACGTCTCGCTCGTAGTATATGTTAGTTTGCTACAGGGTACCGTAATTTCCGGTGTATAAACCGCGACTTTTTTCCAAAATTTTGAACCCTGCGGCATATAGTCAGGTGCGGCTTATATAAGATTTTTTTCTTGATTTTTGTGATGACTTGATCACTTTTACTCTTAACACTATTATATACAGTAAAAGCTACAAAACAAATTGACAAATAACTCGTTTTCAAATCAGACGAGTAAAAACTGGTCAAATATTTAAAAAAAAGATATTATTAAAAGTGAAGACAGTTTGCAATTCTAGTAATGACACACGAATTTGATGCACAATTTGTCTTCGCGGGCCACACAGAATGATGTGGCGGGCCGTATCTGGCCCCCGGGCCTTGAGTTTGACACCTGTGCTCTAAACCCTTTCTCTTACTCTGCCATGTGACTCAGAGATTACACAAAGCAGTGGCGCTGTTTGGACCATCTGCATTGTATTAAAACCCAATCAATCAGCATTTAAATTCAATTCTTCTGACATTTTGCTCACCAAAAACAAGTTGTAATGAATGTGAACTTTTAATGCATTTTATTCAGAAGGTTACTTTGAACCCTGAGGCTTAAATGGCGGCGCGGCGCACTTCTGGATTTTTACGGCCTCCGGCCTCCAGGGGGCGCTCTAGCAGGAAGAAAGAGCGAGACAGACGAAGAAGAGATAATGCGCCGAAGAAGACGTGCTAGTTTGTGTTTACAACATTTCGCGCATCACGCAGAACGCGATCAAGACGGACATTACTGAAAGGAAGCTTTTATACACAAACCGTCATTATGGGGGACAAAAGAAATGCATATGATGCCGCTTTTAAGCTAAAGGCAGTCGATGTTGATGACATTGTGTTGCGGCCCCCTTTTCTTTATTTCGTGGTCGCGTCTACTCTGGAGCTATACGTGTCGCTCGCTAGTTTAATGTAATTTAGCGCTTCGTGCATGAATAAGATTAGCATAAACAGACCCTCATCATGGAAAATGCTAGAAGAAATGGATAAAAACGACGACGAAAGAGATACTGAGAAAGTGTGTGGCGAAGGACATCTAACGCTATTCCAATCGGAAATTGAGGAGGAAGACTTAGGTGGTTTCAGTGCACAGGAGGAAGATGAAGACGGCTCTTTTTTTTAACTTTTACTGGTATGTTTTTTTAACCAGCCCTTTTAGTGCTGTGCTACCGTGTTGCTGCTGTGTTACCGCCGTGTCTCAGTGACTTTTACCGGTATGTTTTATTTAATCAAACCCTATTAGTGCTGTGTTACTTCCGTGTTGCTGCGGTATTACTGCCGCGTCACAGGCAGTGTTTGGAAAGAAATGTTAAGGTATGTTATTAAAACTTTAAAAAAGCTTTCTGTGTCCAGTATTTGCTAATAACTCGCGTGCACACTTCCGCGTTGCTGCGGTACTACTGCTGCG
Organism: Syngnathus scovelli; assembly: GCF_024217435.2. Lineage (NCBI taxonomy): Eukaryota > Metazoa > Chordata > Actinopteri > Syngnathiformes > Syngnathidae > Syngnathus > Syngnathus scovelli. The sequence goes on along the minus strand of NC_090849.1, from coordinate 10,254,959 downwards.
TCACAGGCAATGTTTAGAAAGACATGTTAAAGTATGTTATTAAAACTTTTTCTGTGTACTGTCTTTCGTTGTAAAAAACATGTGTGCACGTGCGGTTTATAGTCCGGTGCGGCTTATGTAAGAAAAAATTAAAATATTCCCGAATTTTAGCTGGTGCGGCTTATACACCGGTGCGGCTTATACACCGGAAATTACGGTAGTGGTTATTTGCTGCAGAAATGAGAAGAGGCTCCTCCTTCTCCTCTGACAATAAATCAAAGTTTCGACAATGTGATTGTGATAAACTTTGGCTAATACTAAATGCTATCTTGGTTCCCCACCACCCGACATGCATATGATTGTGGACCTATCTGTGCGAACTACTACATTGAATTTAAATGTAATCGAAACACTCAACTCACCTTCAGCCTGACCGCAGCATAATAAATACAAGTGACATTGAAAATGCACAAGTGACATTAAAAATGGATGGCTGGATATACCAGATCTCACACATTCAGGTATGCAAGGAAAGATGGCAGAATGAAAGGGATGAGTGAACAGCTCATGAGCTGTGCCTTGCTCTAGGGCAGC
>NC_090849.1:10229386-10249386 GCF_024217435.2 Syngnathus scovelli | reverse complement strand
GCGCTGTGTTACCGGCCAGTGCATGTGCAATAAAGGGTTCACCGGCGAGGACTGCAGCATCAAGACCTGTCCTAAAGACTGCATGGGACGTGGGGAGTGTGTGGATGGCAAGTGTGTGTGCTTTGCTGGTTTCACCGGTAAAGGATGTGGTGAACTGACCTGCCCTGATGACTGTCTCGGCCGTGGCCACTGTGTGAACGGTCAGTGTGTTTGTCACAAAGGTTTCACTGGTGAGGACTGCAGTGAGAAGACATGTCCTAAAAACTGTCTGGACCGAGGATATTGCAATGACGGCATCTGCGTATGCTACGAAGGCTTCGCTGGGCTGGACTGCTCCTTTCTAACTTGCCCTGGGGACTGCCAGAACCAGGGTCGCTGTGAAAATGGAGTGTGCCTCTGCGATGAGGGTTTCATTGGTGAAGACTGCTCTGCAGGTAAGGATAATAACTGGATCATTGCTTTGGCTTTCATATTTTGCTGTACTTACTAAACTGCTTGCAATGCACTCTCATTTGAGATCTGAATAGTATTATAACCTTAAACATAATAAATGCAATCATGCATAAACGTAGATTGGACACTATCTCAACTGCTTGACTGGCCATTCTTGTTATTGGGGGAAAAACTACAATGATGATTCTTGTGAACGAATGAAAATCTGTAATGATTGAAATAATAAAATATTCCTTGGGTTACCAAAAAACAAATAATAGTTCATGTTGAATTAAAAAACGATCAAATGCAATTTGGTGCCCATCCAATTGCGTAGCAATAATGCTCATTTTATTTTTTAGGGGTTGACAATTACCATACAACAGAAAGGGTAAAAATAAAAACACACCCAAGGCCCATTGGGAGTGTTGAAACTTATATACTAGCTGCTACTCCCTTCCCTATTCATTATCACCCTGTGATTGACTTGCAAACAGCCCATACACCTGTCGGCTGTCGTGCTACAGGGAGTTTCTCTGATAAAGAATGTTTTCCTTGGTCCAATTCAAAACCTTCCACAAAGTTTAGTGTAAAATATGTAGTTTATTTATATGTTTGTTTATTTATAGTTCTCATTTTAAGCGTGGCATGTACTTTCTGTTTTCCTCAGTTTCACCTCCAAAGGACCTAACTGTGGAAGAGGTCACACCTGAGACGGTGGATCTGTCTTGGGAGAATGAGATGCGTGTGACAGAGTACTACATCATCTACGTTCCCACATCGCCCGGAGGTCTGGAGCTGGATGTGCGGGTTCCCGGTGACCAGAAGAAGGCTACGATTAGAGAGCTCGAACCAGGCATTGAATACCTGATCAGCGTCTATGCTATTCTCAACAACCAGAGGAGCATTCCTGTTAGCGCAAGGGTGGCAACACGTATGAGAGTTCCAGTTTATATGTGACTATAAAACAGTCTCAAGCCAATTAAAAAGATCGTAAATTAACTGTTTCTAAACATCCCAGACCTTCCCGAGCCAGAGGGCCTGAAGTTCAAAGCAGTGCGTGAGACGTCTGTGGAGGTACAGTGGGACCCCCTGGACATCCCCTTTGATGGATGGAATCTCATCTTCAGAAACACTGTGAGTAATGCTGGCAATGACTATTTACAATACAAAACTACAGTAGTTCAACCCATTGTATAAAGAAGCAAAATTTTGAAATGATCTTCATTTTGAATAAGTTTTGCTTCCATTGCTCAGAAACATTTGAAAACACTGCCACTAAAACCAATTCAAAGTCTATTAAAAGATGGTCTATGTCTCATCGCTCACTCATAAGTGTAGTGCTACACAATGCTGACTTTCATGCAGTTAGATTGCGATTGATTTCCAATCAGTCACTGATGTGGAAAAATGGTTCTCTGAACTGTATGTGCCAGTATGAGTTCTGCTCAGTGGAAAACAGGCATCATGTAGGCATAATCATAATAGCAAACAGTCTGTGGATATATTCAATGAAACAATGTCATGATGTTATGAGGGTTGTAAGGCTTCTTTTGTGAGGAAAGGTAGGGCTGCAATGTTTTTCTTTCTACATTTATTATATTGACAATACATTGTAATTTAAGCAATGTTTCAGGCCATGCTTTGACAACACACTGAGAAACTGAAAAGCACTGTCCAGTGGTTTTATTTGGTTCTCCCAGAAAGAGGAGGATGGTGAGATTCTGAGCTCCCTCGGCCGACCGGACACGACCTTTGAGCAGTCTGGCTTGGGCCCTGGCCAAGAGTACGAAGTCAAACTGGAGGTAGTGAAGAACAAGAAGCGCGGACCACCTGCCTCAAAGAATGTTGTTACAAGTAAGTGTACATATGTATTCATGCTGCAAGCTATTATTATTAGTAGCAATAGTAGTAGTACTAGTAGTAGTAGTAGTCGTAGTAGTCGTAGTAGTAGTAGTAGTAGTAGTAGTAGCAGTAGTATACACAATGGGCTTGATATTTAACAGTCTACATAAATGTTTTGCGTTTACTATTGCACATCATTTTTATTGTTTTAATATTTTAGTCACAATATTTTAGTTTTTCTCAATATATATTTTGGGTCACAGGAGATTCATCCAGCAAAAATATATTAACAGAGGAGGAAAACCTGATAAAGACGAGTACTTCGTTGATCTTCAACCTTTATTATTGTCTTGTTTGGTATTCCGAACAAAATTACTTTAAATCAAATGGTAGCAGTGCCTTTATTGGCTTGAAACAGGACTGCCTCCATAAAACAGGCTGAGTTTAGCAAGACTCAAATAAGAGTGTATAATTATTGATCGTTGGTGTAATGGAAAATGTTGAAAGCATGTCACAGACAAGACAGCTGGGGACTTTTAAACGTGTTAAACCATGAGGAAAAAAGGTGTAACCTGTCTCCTTTAGAGGCAAAATCACTCGGATCCTTCATACAGTATATCTGATTGATTCACACTGACATGCATGACATGTGCAAGCATGTCTGATTAGTTCAATAATTCCATTGGTTAGAGGCTAAGTATAAACAACTGTGTCTTCATTAGAGTGGTTAATGATAAGGCCTTTTTTAAAGATTTTGACAGCAATATGCACTGACCAGATAAAAAAAAAAACTTCTCTAACTTCTAGGTGTGCTTTGATTTTATTTTCTAATGCATCTCTGGAGTAGTACAAAGACGAATTCAAAAAGGTCCAATGCCATTTTATGCACGCAGATTACATATATGTCAAGCCTAAATTAGATTAGCGGGTTCCGTTTTTTTTTGTTGTTCAGGCCCTCTTGTCTCTTGAATGTCTTGCAACACTCAATGAGACACTTACAGTTTGTACTCAGTTCAAATGTAGATTATCACAGGATGTCTTTCCTCAAGTTGCCTGGGTTTGACACATCATTTCTAGCCTTTATGAAAAAGTGTCCTTCACGGAGCTTTGATCTGCACAATGTTTAAATGACCTCATAAATACAAAAGAGTGTCTGCGCTTGCATTTCTGAAATTGCAATAATATGCACAATACTCTGGTCTGTATGGAGGAATCCTTATCCAGTGGAAGAGACAATTGGTGTGTGCTGTGAACCAAATTACCACACAATAATCTTATACAAAGGTGTTTTGATTGTTTTTTAAATCTGTGTGTGCGTGCCTGTGTGCGTGCCTGCGTGCGTGCCTGCGTGCGTGCCTGCGTGCGTGCGTGCGTGCCTGCGTGCGTGCGTGCCTGCGTGCGTGCCTGCGTACGAGAGAGAGAAAGAGAGAGAGAGAGAGAGAGAGAGAGAGAGAGAGAGAGAGAGAGAGCTCTTACCCATGAAATAATATCATTAAACTTTCTCGTCACTGCTCACACAAAATGGCAATAATGAATTAAATAGTAGTAATAGTTTTAACCCGCGCAAGTTACCCCGCAATAAGTAGTGAAGTATTTAATTTGTGTCTGATAAATGTGTCTAACGCAGGTGCTTTTTACTGAAACATGCATAATCTCCTCCTTATCTACCCTGAGTTATATCAAAAATGAATTATTGCCTCGACATATTACCTGTAGCTCCCTGTACTTGTTTAGCTCCTGTGTAAAAAAAAAAAAATACAGCTGGTTTAGGTGGAGAAGACCTGGTTCCTTCAAGAATGTAAAAAAAGTACAATAAAATACATCATACCTGAATGCACAAAGCGCCATCTGAGCAGGGCGGACTCGTTCAACATAATGTGATCCGTCAGCTATAATATTGAGTTTTATGACTTTAATTGTCGCAACTATTGGGAGAAAGCGGCGTACTGCCACATACGAGAGTGACCGGAGCTCGTGCACAGTGTGACGTCACTATGCAATCAGTAAGTATGCCTTAAAAGGGAAGCCAACCCCAAAGTTTTCTTTGTAATAAAATGTTCTGTGTAGCCCAGCGAGTGGAAACACAGTGGTCTGATTAACGTTTTGTTTGTAGAATATGTATTGAACAGGCAAAATCCATCACAACTAATCACGGATCACCAGTTTTCTGAAACTGAGGCGTGACTGGTTGTGACCTGAGACCTGGCAACTGTGAAGTCATTTTCAGTCGACAGCAAGTGGCAAAATGGCTTTCCTGGAGATGGATAAAAAGAGGGAGATTTTGCCTGTTCAATTCATATTCCACAAAAAAAGCATTAATCAGAGTCTTGCGTTTAGACTACTGGGTCCACATACAACATATTATTGTGAAGACAATTTGGGGGTTGACTATCATTTCAAGAACTGTAACTGGATTCATCAAGCAGATGTGCGACGTATTAAGTTGTATACACGAGAGACAATAAAAAGCACTTAAAACTTACTAAGCTATTCTTTCCAGATGCATTAGCAAGCGCTTGACTCAGGTATTCTGCTCGTTTTAACGACTGGGAAAAAAAAAAAAAAAGGAAATCCATCACGTCTTCCTGATTCCGTAAGTCCTTGAAGGCCATGAACAAAAATGGGTGTGGTAAACAGATTTAAAATGATATGAATCATTCTATAGCGCTGTGAGCTCATACAGTTCAGGTATAGCCATGGATGATACGAAAGAGGAGAGGCAGCTTAGTCTTCAATGCCTGCCAAGTCCCTGACTTGCAGCGCACAGATGCTGCACATCACCTTTCCACTATGACTTGGATTTTACCTGCAAGCAAACTGAGTAGCTGATGTGTAAGGGGCAGATACAGCAACACTGCTTGAACACAAGAAATGGAAACTGAGTTTTTTTTTTTAAACCTAAGTCACTAGTAATTTTTAGCGATATTATAGAATCAAAGGTATGTTTGCTTTTCTAAGGTAGTAGAGTCAAAGTACAACATTTCCAAAACAAAATGCACTCCAGTAAATTGTAAAATTGTTACAAACATCAGCCATTCATTTCCCATATGCCAGCTTAACCTCATTTGGGTCGCAGTTCTACTAGAGATATAACAGATGACTTTGGGGTGACAGTATATGGGACTGGTCGTACTTCCTCAAGAAAAATGACTTTGTTACTTACAGTCCACCACTGCAAGTTTGTGATCTTGCACATTACAAAAACAAGTGTTGTTAACAGAGTTTAATTAGTCTCGTTTCCATGGAGTCTGTTTCATTGGTCTGTGCAATGTTTTTTTTTTGTTTGTTTTTGTGTTTTTACACTTGACGTGGCTTTGTATTAAAACTGCATACCCCTAGGAAATGGAAAAGTTAATTACTTGGTTCTTAAGTGTTGTAATCTCACCGTGTTTTGAAACAAGGCAACAACATTGAGTTATGTGTGGTTTACTCCTCCAGGAATTGACGCCCCGAGCCAGGTGAACATACGGGATGTGACGGACACAACAGCGCTGGTGACGTGGGTCCAACCTGTGGCCCATGTGGATGGGATCAGCGTCTCCTTTGGGCCTGGTGCCAGCCCTGCTGATCACAGTGTGGTTGAGCTTTCCTCCACAGACACCCAATACCACTTTGGGGGCCTCATCCCAGACACCCAGTATGAGGTGTCTTTGACAGCCCGGAGTGGAGAACGGTCCAGTGTCCCTGTTTATGACTCATTCCTCACAGGTAAGAAATACACATGGTAAGAACATTTTCAGATGTGGAAATGTATCTTCTTTCCTCCACTGTATTCTAAACCAGTAATTCTTAATCGATGGGTCGGAACACTAAAGTGTCGTGTATCCATTTTGGGTGGGTTGTGGACAACTAGTAAAACATTATTATTTAGATTTTTTTTCTGCTACAGTACAGAGGTGTTCCCATGTTTGGTTTTCAAAGGGCCACATACCCCACCAAGTTTAGAATAATGATGAATACGCATTTCCTGTGGTGGGCTGCTCTCACTCTAATGGAAACAACTTGTCAGAACTTAGCATCAGTATGAAATCAACTTCTCTGTGTGTGTTAGACTTGGATGCCCCAAGGGACCTTCAGAAGCTGGAGCTGACTGATGAAAGCATCACTCTTGAGTGGAAAAACAGCCACGCTCAGGTGGACAACTACCGCATTAAGTACGGTCCTCTGTCTGGAGGCGAGCACAGAGAGCTACTCTTTCCTGCCGGACTCCAAGACACAACACAGGCTAAGCTAATTGGTATGCACACTCCTTCTACCTCCACAGTCCACCCAGTAACTAATAATTGTACCATCCAGTAGAAAGATATATTGCACATTGGCAAGTTGGGCAGTCTGCCCAGCATCTCAAATAGCCGTTTACTATGAAAATAGAAATATTGAAATTCAGTTTCAAGATGCATGATAACATTGGTATCCATGGTTTGTCTCTAAGATCAATTAAGCACAAAGAGTATGAAGTTCACAACAGAGATGGAAATGTTGAATGACGTTTATGATTATTGCCGCAAATGGGTACAGAAGGCACGCTTCCTGTTTTTATCTGTTCATTTACCATCTCCATTTTATATATCAAAAGTACTCAATATATTTTAAGACCTTAGACCAGTGTGTCCAAACGAAAGGTACTTTAGCTTCATCGCTGAATGCAAGGTTTTTCTATTCCTGGCACAAAAAATGATTTTTGAGTTGTGTCACTGCTCTGTCTGCATCTTACGTCACTGTAAGTGAAAAGCAAGTTTTGACAGTATGAAGTGTTTTCTCTTATTATTTGGACGTGCAGTCTGTCTTAATAATTGGACAGTGTTATGTTCTGCCAGCTGATTTCTGCAATAGCTTTCCTTTGTTTTGGATTGCGAAATGTTTGCCCGTTTACAATAAGGCTGCCTTATGAGAAAACCACCCAGGGGGTTTGGCATTCACTGTTTAAATTGAATCACTATGCTGCTTATTTGTCTTTTTCTCAAGCAAGAGACATGGGCATGTTTTCATCTATCAATGCTGTTGACATTATAAAGCAGCGCTTTGAGCTTTGGTTTTATTTTTTTTATTTTTTTATTTTGTCGTAGTTTGTTGATTAGACACAATAAAAGAGGGGAAAAACTTTGTCAAATGGTGTCTTTGTCTGGCACAATTCTTTGTCCTTGGGAGGCCCATCTCATGGAAATAAAGCATAGTGTCCATTCAGCAGACGTCCCCCTCTTCACCGCACACCTCAGTAGTGCTTTCACACAGTTATTATCTGTAATTGCCTTCACGCTCGTGATTTTATTGATAATGAGTTTCCTGGGTATTAGGTGTAATTTCATGCTGCAGAACTCTGTGTGTGATGACCTCTGTGGGAGTTAATAAAGGAATTAAAGGCGATCAGGCCGAGAGAGGGCTTAATTGTGGAAACCAAAGGCTTTCCAAAGCCAGCAGTATCATTGGGAGTAGTGTTTCTGCTGCACGACAAGGGCCCTATAGATCCATCAATGCAAACACACCAGCCGTGTTCCACAAGGAGCTCAAGCTTACCATGAAATGCAATTTGGCTGCAACCTATTGTGCTATCATGCCACATGAAAGTGTTTTTGTGTTTGCCATGGCCACCGAAGCCATTAGCAGAAACAGCTGGCCACTTGACGAGACAGACTCCCAGCCATTCAGCTCAGGGAAGATAGAGGAATTTGGGCAAACAACCATATCAGTTGGTTGATTTTGTTTGTTTTGCATGGTTACCTAGGTCTGAGACCCGGCACAGAGTATGGAATGGGAGTGACAGCAGTGAAAGGGGAACGAGAGAGTCTGCCCACGACCACCAATGCTGTGACCGGTATGAAGATTTCACTTACTACTATAAGACAATTAATGTTAACTTTAACAATGTCTGTAATTGTCAGTAATGTCCATCATTCAGCAGTTACACTACAGTAGTATGTTTGTCCAAAAATGTTATATTTTCCCAGTCTTGTGGGAGTCTTGATATCTTCTGAAGTTCAGTTTGTTTTGTTCATTTTTGCTAATTCATCCATTTTGTTTGTCAGGATTCCATCAAATCAAATGTATATACTGTATGCTAATTACAGAAAAGTCTCAATGATTATCACAGTTAACAAAATTCCGTTCAAATCTTTGCAATAAATTTAGGCCCTTTAGTGGTGACATTTATTGATTCGCACACTCTGTCCTGTATCAGGCTAGCAGATTAACTTCCATTCTCTGTGTATGCAGTTACTGTCATCATTGGGTATAATTTAGTGAAAAGACTAAGGGAGGGAGAAGAAGCTAACAGAATCATTCTTTTGTAGGACGTCACTAAACCATTTGTAACAAAAACAAATGAAAAAAAACATTATTATTGAAAACCCGGTTGCTCATTCTCATGATGAACAAATTAATTATTGTAAATCACTTCTACAAGGGCAAAACATTGTTTCCTTACAATAACCCTCATTTTATTTTGCTTTGTAGGGCCAAACACCTCCCCTTTGACTGATGACGAGGGTGACAATCCACTGTCTCCCTCGCCTTGCATCAGCTCAAAAAGGCCCTGGCGTCAAATCGCAATTTACAAACTAGTGTCCTGTATGTTTCAGCTCTGGATGCACCAAAGGACCTAACTGTTGCTGAGGTGACAGAAACAACAATGGTGTTGGAATGGAGGCGCCCCCTGGCCAAGATAGACTCCTACCGACTTGTTTATGTTTCCGCTGATGGTCAAAGAGCAGAGGAAGTGGTCCCAGGAGGCTCTGAGTCCCACACCTTGAGAGGCTTGGCACCAGGCATGCTCTATACCATCAGCATCACTGCAGAGAGGGGACGCAAGACCAGTGCACCTTCTACCATCTCTGCACCTACAGGTCGGTGAATATGAATCATTAGCAGTCTTTTTGACGGATAATGTAACATAGCTCCTTACTGGACAAAGAGATATGGCATTGGTATCAAACTCATGGCCCAGGGGCAAGATACGGCTCGCCACATCATTTTATGTGGCCCACGGAGACAAATTGTGCATCGACTTCACGTGTCAATATTAAAATTACAACTTGTCTTCACTTTTAAAAAATAGAAGTATTGCTAGTATTGCAATTACCATTCATCTTTTTAAAATATTGGAACAGTTTTTATTCGTTTATTCAATTATCAATTGAACATAAGCTTCTGCCTAACCTTTTCAATTTGGTTACATATCTGAAGGTTTCTTGATCTCTTTAACCATGTTACTTTTTTCTGTTACTTTTCTTTTTCATTGAAATCTTACCAAAATGACAAAAATGCATGATTCCAGCAATACATTTTAAGGTCTGTAACACAGATTTTCCCATTTTGCAATAATGGTGACGGGGGTTGCTCTTGTCAACATGGTCCCGTGACAACAGCATCTGCATTTTGAATGAGCTTTACCACTTTCTTGGCTATCTCATTCAATATTCTGTCACGCCTTTTCAGTCTCTGTGGAGACGGTGCTGCTGATAGAGAAGGGCAGGGAACAACAACAATGCAACCCAAAAACAGTCAAACAATGGCTTTTCTTATGCTACCAGACTTTCCAGCAACTTTAAATAGATTTTTTTTCCCATTCTCTAACCATCCCCTAACCAGGAACCGAGTCACTTGCAGACCACTGATGACCACACGATCTAATACTGCATGCGCAAACAAGTACAGCCAAGCATCCTATAGTAATGGTCGTACATTTTAAAAGAATAATAGTGGTTCAGAAATACCACTGGTTCATGTAAGTATTGCTGCCCATCAAACAGAGGCAATAAATAGTTTGTTTGTTTGTTTGTTTGTTTGTTTGTTTGTTTGTTTGTTTGTTTGTTTGTTTGTTTGTTTGTTTGTTTGTTTGGTTGGTTGGTTGGTTGGTTGGTTGGTTGGTTGGTTGGTTGGTTGGTTGGTTGGTTGGTTGGTTGGTTGGTTGGTTGGTTGGTTGGTTGGTTGGTGAAGAACAAAGCACAGTTTACATGTTCAAAAGGGAGTAGGAAGAGGTAAAAAAAAAAAAAAATCTAGTCCCATCACTTGTTCTTATGTGACTCTCATAATAATGCAAAAATAAGTTATTTGTTGGAATTAATTGTTTGCCTGAAGTAATACCGCCTATTTCTTCGACTGGAGCTCATACATAGTATGTGGGAATACATTTGCCATTACTGTGTAGTATTAATTTTTCCTCATCCTAAAAACAAAACAAAATAATCGTGGCACACTTACACACAATTGTCAAATCACCTTATGCAATAAGTTTCAACATCTGTGGACAAAAATCAAAATACGTGGGAAAAGAAAAAGATCTATAAATAACGGCTCATTGTGTATTTCTAGACTGCACTTTAATTATAATGGGCAGGGTGATAGCAGTGGTGGTGTGGGGAGGGCCATTGAATAATGTTCATTCATGTGGTAATTGTTGACGTGAGCCTTGCTCCCCTCTGGTTTTGTGCGATTTGACCACGATGAACTCTGGTTCTGTCAGATAAAAGGCCACATGCTGGGACTCCTGTTAAAACATTGTCTCTGAAATCAGCAGCCTTCTAATCCACAGCCTGCGTTGATCTGAGCTGAGCCTTTATCGTCTCCAGACATGAACGTAGATTGGACTCGTTTTACAGGAGGAATTGGAGAAATGTGGAGCAGTGGATATGACAAGGTTTGGATGGACGGTTCAGTGATCTACTTACTGCCTTAGTGACGATTACAATAATTTAATTTAATAGTGTTTGAAGGGATCTACTGAGAGGCAGATGCAAATGTTTTATGTGAATATAATACTTGAATGATAAATGGAGAAACAGACCACCGTCATAAGGCTCACACCAAATTTGTCACAACGTGCCGTTGCATGCCTTGTGCGATTTCCCCTTGACGATTTTCCATAAGTACTTTAATGCACTCGTTGTCGCAGCAGGTCCATTGTTGACCTCTGTCTGACGTGCCATGTTCCTTTTCTTTGTTGACTTTATTGGTGGCCTGCACTTTGTCTTTGTGGTATGATGTCTCCTAATAATCTACCTATATTGCATGTTTTGAAAATGAGGTCTGCAACCCATGGCTCCAGAGCCGCATGTGCAAAGCAAAGAAGAAAAAAATAAGGCAAGCCCAGAGCGAATGCGCCAGCCCCACCCGCTTCTTCAAGTGACATTGATATCCATCCATCCATTTTCGGTACCGCTTGTCCCCACGGGGGTCGCGGGCGTGCTGAAGTCTATCCCAGCAGTCATCGGGCAGTAAGCGGGGGACACCCTGAACCGATTGCCAGCCAATTGCGAACAACCATCCACACTCGCACTCACACCTAAGGGCAGTTTGGAGTGCTCAATCGGCCTACCAAGCATGTTTTTGGGATGTAGGAGGAAACCGGAGTGCCCGAGAGGTCAGATATATTTATTCATTTATTTACTTTTGTCATTACGCCTTTTTATTCTGATTAGGCTTTTAATCCAAATGAATGCGTCCTAAAAACATAGCCACTGTCTCTCAGGACATCTGCTCTCCATAAACTTGGCAGTGTTGGGGACATTGCGAGTTGTGATGTTTTTCTGCACCCTCTATATCATTCTAATCTATTCTCTGAATGTGCTCATAATGGTCTCGGATTACAGGCTGCTGCACATTGTTCCGCATGGCTTCCGCACTTCTATTTGAAGTGGACAGTGTACTTTCTACCGTTCTGGCAGGGCTAGAAGGCTCCACCTTCAAATGTTAATGGATCATTTGTGGTCATTAATGCACACAAGCTGCATTGCATGTCTCACTGTTGCTTTTAATTTTAAAGTCTTCTCTCTCATATGGTAATATGGATGTTATGGCTATAGGCAGCCATCAATAATGAGACGCTTTGTTGAGGTCTGTTCTTTTGTAGTGAAAATTGCAGAATATGTCAGTCAAGTGAAAGCAGCATTTTCCTTTGAGACAGCAAAATGAAATGACTGAAATACAGCACCATTAGTGTCAACATTTTTGCTGCCACTGATGGGGGGTGTTCCACAAGGTCATTTAAAAAAACATGGCGGACTCTCCATTCTTTCTATGTCACCACCCTGTAACTCCATATTGATATGTTTTTCATCACCCAGCGGACGAGAAGCCCATGGTGACACATGTCAGTGTCAGCGATGTGTCATGGGACAGCTTCCTCCTGTCCTGGTCCGCAGACGAAGGGGCCTTTGAAGCATTTCTGATCGAGATCACTGATGCAGAGACAGGCGCTGAGTGGCAAAATCACACTGTGCCCGCCGATGCTCGCAGCATTGTCATCTCTGGCCTCAGTCCCATCACCTGGTACAGGGCCAATCTGTACGGGGTGTACAGGGGCCAGCTGTTAGATCCTGTCTTTGCAGACACCATCACAGGTATAAGCACCGTCAATGCTGTGGCCTAACTCTTTCCTTTGCTTGAGTTCTCTCTTGCTGCTTCACACTATGAGAGTGATTATCTTGTTGTCTTCGTGGATTTCTGCTCTGTTCAGCACCGACTTCAGTTCTCTCCCGAGGAGGTTTTTAAAAAAAAAAACTGTTATTTTCTCCTTTTCCTTTCCTTTTAAAAACTATAAACTACAGCCTCAAAATTACCCTGGACCTAAGTTTGTAGAATGTTTATTTTATAAAAGGTGAAATAATTGGTAGTTGCCATGTGACTGAAATTCTTTGGTTGAAAATCTGCATTGAAATCTAGAAAAGCATGTTTTGTTCCCTTTTATTTGTTAGCACAAACATTTAAATTGTTAGAAAAGCACATTACGAAACACAGACTAACCCATCACCCACTGCCAGACTTCATGCCAGACGCCAGTGTGACTAACTCAAATTCACCAACAACACCCAGACATAGTTACGGAACTAATGCTCCATTCCAGAAAAGTTAGACGTATATACTACACACTTCATTACTTCCTTGGAGGATATAAGTATGTAGTCCAATTTAGTAATCAAAAACATGATTAATCAAGTCAAGTCAAGTCAAGTCAAGTTTATTTGAATAGCCCTAAATCACAAACAGTCTCAAAGGGCTTCACATAGACAAAAATTGACAATTATTCTCAAAGCATCATTTTAATAATGTCGCATTGAATTCATTTGTAAGATTATCAATAGAGCCGCTTTATGCGGGAAACATGGCGGTTGCCGGCGACAGTAACTCAGATAGCACAGTTGCAGTCATGTTGTTAAAATTACGGCTGCTATAATTCTGATTGCTCTCTTGCCTTTGACAAGGAACTAAAATTTCAAATTTTATTAAGAAATGATCAGACAAAACAGTAGTGTCTGGCAGTACTGCTATATTTGAGGTTGCTAGTCCCCGGGATAATACCAGATCTAAGGTATTTCCATTCTTATGCATTGCTGCCTGTACGGCTTGCGTAAAACCAAACATATCGATTGAAGTCTGAAATGCCGAAGTCAGTGGTTCTGACGGTGAATTCATGTGGATGTTGAAATCACCCATGATAACTATATTATCTGCATTTGTCGCTAGATCAGCCACAAATTCAGAAAATTCATCCAGGAAGCCAGAGTAAGCCCCGGGTGGACGGTAAATAATAGCAAGATAGAATGACGGTAAAGCAGTGGATTGCACAATGAGAACTTCAAATGTTTTAAATACGTGAATTGAGCGAGGCCTAAATCTAAGCTCAGAATTTGAGATGAGGGCAACACCCCCACCCTTTTTTCGAGGACGCGCCACATGCGAGCTCACAAAATTTGGAGGCGAGGCCTCGTTAAGCGGCAGCAGTTCATTAGGCTTTAACCAGCTCTCGCAAAGACCGAAAACGTTTAGATTATGTTCCGTGATAAGGTCATGAACGAGAAGTGCTTTCGTATGAAGCGATCTAATATTCATAAAACCGAGTTTAAGTGTAATCGGTCGATCAGGGTGCGTATCTATCGAAGGATTTTTAAACGGGATGCGAGTAAGATTGTGTTCTCTAGGCCTGACATCACCTCTCAAAAGTTTATTAGCGCGGTGGGATGAAACGACCGTGGGAATTTGATGGTGAATATTTGTTACACGTGAAGTTATCTAAAACAGGCACCGTTTCATCAGCAAGACCGGTCGGGGCAGAGTGATTGGATTTGTCTACTACCCCAGTAGAAAGTGTGTTTATGTGTACTGTAGCACTATTCAAACTGTCGTGCTCTAGTCTACACGAGGAGCTATGTGTATGCTGAAAGTCTAGCCTAGCGCTAGTTAACTTTAACTTAACAGACTCCAAACCCATCCTCACAGGTGGTCTAATCACCTGTGCCCTGGCCTGCTCTAAAGTGACCTGTCATGAGTGGCTCAGACAGTAATCTATATTCCTAGAAAGAGTGAAGGCGCCTTCACGGTTAGGGTGAAGGCCGTCCTTCCTCAGCAGGTCGGGGCGGCCCCAGAAGGAGGACCAATTATCTATAAAATACAGTCCCTGCTTTTTACAGAACCCAGCCATCCATCGATTAAGGGAGACTAATCTACTAAACCTCTCATCAGTCCCTCTCCCAGGCAGGGGGCCAGAGACAAATACTCGATGCCGACTCATCTTTCTGGCAAGATCACAAGTCCTCGCTATGTTTTTCTTTGTGATCTCTGATTGTCTCATCCTAACATCATTGGAGCCGACCTGTATCACTATGTCCGAGTAGCTAGTGTTGGTGGAACTACGCTGTTGACTAGGCCTATTGCGAGTCAGCTCTCTAAGATTAGCTTCTATGTCGGGTGCTCTGCCCCCAGGAACACACATTACCGTGGCTGGATTTTTAAGCGTAATGTTTCGGGTAATGGAGTCACCTATGACCAAAGTGCAAGGGCCAGTAGACCGAGATGACTTTGGATGGCTATGCGTCTTACCTGGCTCATCGCGATTAGCAAGCCGCTTGGGACTAATGCTAAATTGATTGATTGATTGATTGATTGATTGATTGATTGATTGATTGATTGATTGATTGATTGATTGATTGATTGATTGATTGATTGATTGATTGATTGATTGATTGATTGATTGATTTCAAACATCCAAAACCAAAAAGAAAAAACAAAACAAATCACACTAAAGTGCCACATGTAAGTCCATACAACAAACAAAAATATAAACCAACGAACAAAAAAATACATAAATGAATAATAATAATAATACATAAGTAAATAAATCAATAAAGAATGCTCGAAAAGGAGTAGGAAGAAGCATAGCTTTTTAGATTCCTACCCCTTTCTCACTTTATCCATTAAACCAATGATTCAACATATACTGTAATTCTACAACAGAACACAAGTAGATACACTTTCACACTTATTTTTCTGTTTCAATTTAACTTGTGTGTAGCTCTTTGGCACTTTTAGCCTTTGTACCTGCTAAACAACATATTTTTGTACATTCTTTTAAACTGGTGGATATTTGGACTTTGCTTGAGTTCCTCACTTAGATTGTTCCATAGTTTGACCCCGGTTATAGTGATACAGAAACTTTTTAAGGTTGTTCTTATGTTTAAGATTTTGAAGTTGTGATTCCCCCTTAACTTATAACCTCCCTCCCAATTCCTAAATAAGTTTTGGATATTTTCTGGTAGTTGTTTTGCTTTTGCCCTATACATGATGATTGCTGTTTGATAAGATACTATGTCAGTGAATTTCAATAGTTTGGATTGTATGAAAAGTGGATTTGTGTGTTCCAAGTAGTTGACTTTATGAATAGTCCTTATGGCTCTTTTCTGCAGAATGATAAGTGGCTGTAGTGAAGTTTTATAAGTATTCCCCCAAACCTCAGCACAGTAATGCAAATAGGGCAAGACAAGAGAACAATAAAGTGTACGAAGTGAATGATAATCCAGTAATTCTTTCGCTTTGTATATGACTGCCATGCTTCTTGAAATTTTAGACTTTACGTTTTTGATGTGTGGCTTCCAACTCAGCCTGTCATCTCTTATAACCCCAAGAAATTTGTTTTCCTGCACTCTTTCAATTTCAGTCCCATCTATTTCTTTATGTTCGCTTTGCCAAATACCATAAACTTGGTCTTACTTACATTTAATGATAATTTGTTCCAGTCGAAACACATTTTCATTTTTTTCATTTCCTCATCCAACACTGATTCCACTTGTTGGATGTTATCACCTGAACAAAAGATATTTGTGTCATCTGCAAAATTGATGAGTTTTAGTTCTTTAGAGACTTTGCACATGTCATTTATATACAAAATAAATAATTTAGGGCCTAAACCTGACCCTTGTGGAACACCACAAGCTATGTCCAAATATCCAGAGCAGTGATTACCCAACTTTACATACTGTCGCCGTTCTCGCAGATAATCCTTTATCCAGTCTAATGCAATTCCCCTTATCCCATATTTTTCTAATTTATTGAATAGTATATTATGATTAATTGTGTCAAAAGCTTTTTTGAGGTCAATGACAACTCCCATTGCATGTTGTTTATCTATTGCATCTGTGATTTACTCGATTGATTCCATTAATACCTGTGCTGTTGATCTGTTTACTCTAAAACCATATTGGTTCTCTGCAAATAATTTATGTTTTTCCAAAAATCCATCCATTGCACTGTTAAAAAGCTTTTCCAATATTTTTGAGAGTTGTGGCAATATTGAGATAGGTCTGTGTTGTGTTTGCTCCCAGTTTTATAAAGAGGAATTAGCGTAAAAACTGGCACATTTTGATTTCCGTGCTTGCATTTTGGCCCTATTTCCTCTGTTTGGGATTTTGTCAGACCGTGCTGCAACATGCTGGGCATTCCAGTGGATGGGAGATGAGTTTTTGTTTTTTTTTTGTTTTTTTTTTTTACATGCCGTGATCCATCCAACAAATTGGTAGTAGAAAGTACAATCATTTCTAGATTATCTAAAAGCAGGTCTAAGTTTTGAGGCAGGTGATGTAACACATTTGTGATGTATTTGATCAAAGTGGAGGCAGACAGATTCTGAGGTCTGCATGACATGTGTGGTGGCTCACGTTTCTGTGATTAAGGGCTATGTAAATACACCTGACTTGAGTTGAATCAAGAGAACATTTTCAAATATTACACACTACTCTATAACAATACCCCCGACAAACAATAAGATTCTTGTAGGCCAATTGGCAACATCGTAAAACTGAATCAATCCTCGCTTTATTCACAGTTTTATGAGTGTCTCATTCCAGCATGAAGCATCATTTAACCTTTTAAAGACTAATCAGTCAAGTGAGGAAAAAAATGGGAGAACTGACAGGAATTAAATAAAAAACCCGAAGCTTTGTATGAGACTTCTCGTCTGTATGCATCCCAAGTCCCCCAAAGACTGGGCCGTGCTTCATTCTCAGGCTGCCATTGCCCTTGCCTTTGCCAGGGGCTTCTGAGGCCACACAGAATATGGCATACACTCAACACAGTCTATTGTCACCATGTTAATGGTTGATCAAACCATCTTTTTTCAAGAGCATTAAGCATTCCAAGTAGTGAATGCAGGCACTGACTAACTTAATTATGTCGTGCACAGTAGTCAACACTAGTCAAGTGGAGAAAGACATTACAAGGGAGATTAAGTCCTCCAACTGAAAAACATTAAGCACGGAAACTTTGATTAGCCAAATAGTTTTATGTAACAATGTTACCACAAACAGATGTGGACAGCATGCCAAATTACCTTGAATCTCTCTGGATTTTTGTCACCACAAACTAGTAGTAAAGTTGTCAGGTGTAACTGGTACATAGTTTCTGCTTGCAGAACACAATGTTACCGCAGGCGAAGCTCCATGACCTCATCCAAATGACAAACTCGCTTTTGTGAGTGGCGATTCTGTTCCCCCAAGACGTGGGGGTGTGCATAAAGACACAGTGGAAGGAGCAGTGGTACGGTGGAGAGGGTGAAATCAGTAGCAAGCTAGCGCTTGTAAGCTGATGGAGGTGACCCTCCTTCTGTTGCACTGACCAGTTAAAGCTGCCGATGCTGGCTAATGAGGAGTGACAGCTCCTTGTTGATTTGTCTGTTCTGTTTCTCATTTCCTGTGCTTCTTCTCACAACAAATGCCTTGTGTATTTTTTTCCTCGTAAGGAAAAGGAGCTTGAGGTGAACCCTTACAACACTCACATTTGGTGGTGTTTTAATGAGCAGTGGCACTAGGATTTATTCTAGGTTTTTCTTAGCCTTAATATGCCTTTTTCTTTTCCAGACTGCTTTAAAAGCTCCGTCTGATCCATGTGTCCTTGGATCCATAAATGCTACCGGATGTTTCTCTGGCTAATTAGGTTGTGGGTTTACTGTTGTCTTACTATAGGCTGCTAAAAATGGCTGCCGGTCAAACAGCTTTTCAACAACCCATACACGCATTTGTGAAATGAGAGGTAGTGGGATGAACTTTTCCACTCGTACAAATATTATTGTCAAACATTGTCTATTCTGTCATGAAATTTTGGAGATTCTAAATGACTTGGACAAACTTGAAACCAGTCACAAGAAGGAGTCATTTCATATTGTTTGACAAAACTCCTTTCAACTTTGCATTTACTTGGATCTCGGTCATTTGCTTTCAGTACGCTGTGACTTATCCTGGAGGAGTTTCTAAGATGTGCTGTCCCAAGTTTTAAACTCAGCATTAAGCAGAATGGATTCGATTCCCAAGCACCCGGACCAAGTTAAATTGAACAAAACATGGCTTTTAACCCAGTTATGACTTCTCTAAAATTACAGATGGGATAGATTTATTTTCTGATTGTTCTTCTTAAACTAACACTTCAAATTCATTTTGTATGCAAACTTGTCAGTCAAATAAATCAATAGGTTGAGGTGGAAAACAACTTTTTAATTGCAATATTTAAGGTTTTGATGATGATCTTTTTGCACTTACACAAAAGTTTTTAATACATAGCCAGATAAAGAATTTATGAAGTACGCCCTTAAAAATACTGGGTTACAAACAACTCAACAAATTTATTTTGCCCAAAACACTCCGAATTTTTTTTTTTTTGCAAAACAACACAAAGTTTGATCAAATTGCACCAACTTCCTGGGTTGGTCCAGTTTTTTAACCCAGCAGTTTTAAAGGTGTGTTAGCCTAGCAGGTACCAAATAATGAATTTAAGTAGCATTCAAAATATTACTTTTGTTGTGATTCGACCTAATATACAGGATTAGGGACTTTTGTGTGAAGTTAGTCAAATCTGTGGTCTACTGAACTTTGTAGAGAGACAGTATTTCAAAACTCAGGCTTCATGTTGCTGAATTTCCATTTCAGATCGATTTCATTTCATAACGGTGTTCCTATTACGTAAAAGCATTCTCGAGTTTAACAGAAGAGCAAATCTGACCTTCCCTTGTCACTCAGAGACTGAACCACAGGTGCAGGCTCTCCTACTGTCCGACATCACTCCTGAGAGCTTTAGATTGGTGTGGACAGCAGATGACGATACCTTCGACACCTTTGTCATAATGGTGAGCCAAGCTGAGAGCCCTGACCAACCCCAAGAGCTGGTGTTGAGTGGCGAAGAGAGAAGCACAGAAGTGACGGACCTCAACGAGGACACAGAGTACAAAATTGAAATCTTTGGACTAATTTTGGGAAGGCGGTCCAAGTCTGTAATCGAGGGGGTGAGAACAGGTACAGCTTGAAAGGATGGCTCTCAATGAAAATCTGGGAAGAGTTATTCAGTTTTATTTGTTTTGTCAATGTTTTTTTCCTCTTATATATGTTCTCACAAGCATGGAAAGGTCCAGGATATTGTCTTTTTTAATGTGTTTACTAACCAAACAATGTCCAAACTACTTGATGCAAAGTCTA
>NC_090849.1:10149386-10226886 GCF_024217435.2 Syngnathus scovelli | reverse complement strand
ATGCATTAGACATGAACAATCTAATCTGTAGCTGCTAACTAACCCCTTTTTCTGTTAAGATGTGGATGCCCCTCAGGACCTGGCAGCAAGCAATATCCAGACAGAGTCAGCCTTGTTGACTTGGAGGCCGCCACGTGCTGACATTACTGGGTACATCCTCAGTTTTGAGTCTTCTGATGGCGTCTTCCGGGTAAATAGATATTGTACTTCACGCATTCTGATCTTTTTAAGATAGACATTGCCAATATTTCTTGCGTAATTTTGCTCTTTAATTATTATAAATGAAGTCAGTAACATAACATATTATTACCTCATCTCAGGAGGTGGTTCTCAGTCCGACTGCAGTTTCCTACAACATGGTTCAACTCAGTGCCTCAACAGAATACTTAGTCAGGCTGCAGGCCATAGCAGGGCCCAAGAGAAGCAGCGTCATCAGCACTGTCTTCACAACCAGTAAGTAAAAGCATGACCACTGTATGATGAAAAAAAACAAAAAAAACCCATCAGATGCAAGTTGATGGACCGTATGTTCAATCCTATAAGTCCTTAATATTCACCCCATAAATAGATGGGGCTACCAAATAAGCACTGTGATTTCCAATCAACGTGCCATAGGTAATTTGTCAATTGCCACTTGGGTAATATTGTACAGTACACCATAAATATGACATAAGTCGCGACAAAAATTAGAC
Source organism: Syngnathus scovelli (assembly GCF_024217435.2). Lineage (NCBI taxonomy): Eukaryota > Metazoa > Chordata > Actinopteri > Syngnathiformes > Syngnathidae > Syngnathus > Syngnathus scovelli. The sequence goes on along the minus strand of NC_090849.1, from coordinate 10,226,194 downwards.
CCTAAACTCTCGATTAAAGAGAGGAATCTTTTATACCAGGAGCCACGACGGCAACCAAAATGGCCACGGCATTCTTGCTTCACTTTGGCTATTTACGTTATCATCTCTGATATAAAATTAAACTGATTAGATGCCTCAATAAATTATGACATGTATCATTGTATATATTATTATTATTATTATTTTTACAATTATATTGTTACAATTAGTACTTGATTGGTTAAGTGACATCCTCAGGTAGCATTTAGTTATTAACTGGCATCATTGGGGATGCCAGAACTTAAGTGTGTGCGTGTGTGTGTGCGTGCGTGCGTGCGTGCGTGAGCGCGCGCGTGCGTGCGTGCGTGCTTGCGTGCGTGCGTCTGTGTTTCTAGCTGGCGTGCTCTACAAATATCCAAGGGACTGTTCCCAGGCCTTGCTAAATGGTGACACCCAGTCTGGCCTGTACACCATCTATCTGGGTGGAGATGAGAGCCAGCCTCTTCAGGTCTACTGTGACATGACCACTGACGGAGGTGGATGGATTGTGAGTCCCTGACATATTGAACATACATATGTTGGAGAGAGACCCTAAATGTTCTTATTTTAAAATTCTTTACAAGCCCCTCAATAAAATATCAAAGATCAATAAAGTTTCTATGTAGTATCTATCTATCTATCTATCTATCTATCTATCTATCTATCTATCTATCTATCTATCTATCTATCTATCTATCTATCTATCTATCTATCTATCTATCTATCTATCTATCTATCTATCTATCTATCGACCTACCTATCTACATATGTACCTACCTACCTACCTACTTACCTACCTACTGGTACGTTGTGTACCAGTACCGCTCGGTCGGTCGGTCGGTCTTGTCTATCGATTTGTCCATCTGTCTCAAATTGGCTACTTGCTTAATTAAACATATCTTTCAACCCAAAACCTGAAAACATTGTTAATAAATACAGTATCATCGGTATTTGGTTTAGTTTTTGACGATTTCTAAAAAGCTCAATAAAAGACCTAGGCCTTATTGTAGGAAGGTGGATAATAAGAATGTAAGTGTTTATGAGATATCAAATCACATAAATCCTGCATAATCAAATCTTTCTGTTATATTTTTCCTTTACAGATTTTCCTCAAACGCCAAAGTGGCAGACTGGAGTTTTTCCGCAACTGGAAGAATTACACAGCTGGCTTTGGAGACATAAATGACGAATTCTGGCTTGGTATTTTCTAGTTGATAATACAGAACACAAAATATTTTTGTCCAAGATTCTATATATTGAATTCCATTGGGTTACTTTTTTTCATCACTTATAATTTAGTGCATTTATCTCTTTATTATAGCTATGTCTACAACAGTTGGAAAAAAAAAAAGAAAAAATAGATTCTGATGATATTTTTACTTTAATTATCAGTAAGTGATAGCCTTCCATTCAATTGGCTGACCAAGAGTAGTTGGCAGAATACAGTAGATGAGTTTTGTCTCTTAGGTGATAAAAAAAAAATACACTACACCGTGCATTTCCAACCTCAAATGTGTGTTTAACTATGCTTCAATGTGCAATATCAACACTGTTTTGCCCCTCAGGTCTGTCCAACCTTCATAAGATTACAGCTGGCGGTCAGTATGAGCTGCGAGTGGACCTTAGGGACAAAGGAGAAACAGCCTACGCTCATTATGACAAGTTCTCTGTCTCTGAACCTCGGACTCGTTACAAAGTTCATGTTGGGGGATACAGTGGAACGGCAGGTAAAGATGAGTCAGATGATAAAGACAGCCAAACTATTTCAAAATTTTGGATACACTTGGATACACTTCAAAAAGTACGAATGGAATAAAACCGTAGTTGACCCTGTTGTTTGTTTTTGAAGGTGATTCAATGACCTACCACCATGGTCGTCCTTTCTCCACTTATGACCATGACAATGACATTGCGGTTACCAACTGTGCTCTTTCATACAAGGGCGCTTTCTGGTATAAAAACTGCCACCGTGTCAATCTCATGGGAAGATATGGTGATAACAGTCACAGCAAGGTACGATTGATATCCTAAGCTCTTGGGAGAAATGTGAAGGGTAATCGCAGATATAGTATAAAACACTTTGGTCATCAACTCTTTTTACCAGCTGCAATATCTGGACACAGCTCAATTGACTAACACATCACAATATTTTCACACAACAATATTTTTATCATTACTTTGCTTTATCCAAAGTGTCCCACTAAAATGTGGTCAGATGTATACCTGCAGTCTTTTTAAATGAATTGCACTTGCTCATCCTCAGGGCGTCAACTGGTTCCACTGGAAGGGCCACGAGCACTCCATTGAGTTTGCAGAGATGAAAATTAGGCCATCCAACTTCAGAAATCTGGAGGGACGGAGGAAACGCTCATAAGCGCATCACCTACTACATCAGCAACAACAACATTGCTACAATTCTTTTTGGACTCCCTACAAAACATCTCAATCCAAACCTAATCCTCTCCCGCCCTGCCATGCAACAACCAAAGCCACTGCCAAGGCCCTTGTTGCTTCCATGCACATCAACAAACCTTACTGTTCTCTCACAGGCTCCCTATACCCCATGCTGCCTGTGCCAAAATGCATATGCATGTTGCAAACTGGACTTAAGTGAAACCTGAATGGATTCTGAGTCACACACCAAAGAGAACAGAACATTGTACAAGACCTGATTATCCAAATCTCTCGTGTTTGCAGCATTTGTCGCGAGGCATGTGTGCAGCTTGGGCATTCTGTTATGTACAGTCATGAATTTACTCATCTCGTGAGCCAATTTCTTAGTAGTTGTTAACAATGTCTAAGGCAGGCAAAGCACAGTGATGTTTATAAAATTGGAATAGAGATAGCACAAGTCAACTCGAAGACATTAACCCCCTTCCCCGCACCTTCATCATCCCCTCTTCCGCACCGTCCACGTAAATTGTCATTTGTTGATCTTTGTGTGACTGAACTCTCTGTGCCACTTTATCCTCCCCTGGTTTCCTCACACCCTTGTACACAAGCTAATCGATGATAGGATAGGTTTCGATGCGAGAAGAGAAAAAACTATGGGATACAATGTTTTCCATTCATTTTTGCCCCACCCCTCGAGTCATTAGCCACTGTAATCTGCATTAAAGGAGACATGCAATTTTCACAATTCAAAACAGTTCCAGGCAATTTCATACTCTTTGTCAAACACATGAACGTAATATTTACTTACAAAGCTCTAGTTCAAGTCAAGTCAAGTCAAGTTTATTTATATAGCCCTAAATCACAGACAAGTCTCAAAGGGCTTCACATGTACAAAAATTGACAATTATTCTCAACAGCCCCTGATCTTAAACTTCCACGAGGGCAAGGAAAAACTAAAAAAAAAAACTACTGGGGAAAATGAGAAACCTTGAGAAGAGACCACAGATGGGAGGATCCCCCCTCGAGGATGACCAAGCTGCAATAGATGCAGCCAGGGCACATAGAACACATAATGTAAAACAATCCAAAGAAAAAGTGGACGTCCATATTCAAAGTGAAGAGCTGCAGGAAGGTGCCGTCAATTGTCCTGGCAGTGTCTTCGAGGGTGGTAATCCAACGCAGTTCCCTCATCCCGATTGGTTGACGAGAAATCCAGACAGCCGTTATCAGTTTGGGTGTCACCTAACCCAGCTCCAGCCGAATCGACCAACTTCAAATTATTTAGTTGATTTTTCTCGGGGTGGACGGGGTGGAAAGTTCAGTCTTCTGCATACGAGCCACTCACCATCCAACCCTTGTACTTCGAAGCCAGTGGGAGTACTTTTTCATGACAACTAGGGACAAAGCTCAGGTGTTGTGCTTTTGGAAGAGGCGACTTGTTTTTAAACGGTTCGGAGGCTGAAGAGAAAGATGAGCAGAAGAGTAGAGAAAGCAGACATTGAAGTCAAACATTTTCAAAACTAGAGGCAGCACTTTAATACCAAGCTTAAAAAAAAATTACAATTATTGCAGTGGATCTGTGTATGTGGTGCAAGCAGCAGAGATTTTGCCAGACTCAAATATTTTTGAAAACTGGAGCTCTTTGCCCCGCCAAGCTGCCAAGTCATGGGTGAAGAAACCCGTTAAGAAGGTCGTGGTAGTCACACACGTGGTCACAGTTATGGAAAAGTCAGGTCAGTTCTTCACAGACACATTTTCAGAAATGAGTAGCTCAAAAGGTTGACTTGCTTAATTTTACACTTGAGGCACTCTATGACTCTACTCTATTAGTATACAACTTATTAAATTTTTCCATAATATGTCCCCTTTAAAACACTCATTTATATTCACGTGTTTGATGAAACCAAGGCAGGACCTATTATTGAGTATATATTTTTTTTCATACTCTTGAGTAATGCGAATACAATAGATATATGTCAAAAAAGATTTGTTGTGTTGTGACAAAAGATTTTGATGCTCTAAATGTACAAAACTATCAAGCCCATCAAGTACTATGTTGTTGAAAATGTTTGAATGAGTTAACTAAAAAACTGGCAAATATTTTCAAGCCCCCTCATTTCCCGCAATGGCAGGATACTAAACCACTGACCATCAAAAATTGCCTGTGTAAGTTTGTTTTGTTCTTATTGTTTGTTTATAACTGGGTGAACAACAGGTGTTTCTCTGTAAACTGTATCACAATAAAACTTTGTTTTAAAGAATATTTTTACAACAATTTTTACTATGACAATTTACTTTTCAGTACAGAAATTTGCGTTAAAGATTTCACACAACGACTGACGAGCGTTAAAAGTAAAATGTATCAATAATTAACAAAATGGTTTTGAACCCATTGATGACGAATGATCGATTGTGTAATTGTTTTGACACTCTAGGACTAGAGGCTGATCGTACAGTACCGCTCACAAACAGCGGGTAATAAATGTTAACCAGCGAGCCCGATTCTCACCTTTTTGGCTGACAAGGATATGATGTAGTATTCAGGAGGTTACAGAATTACACCGGGTTGGATTCGCTGTCCCAGGTACAATCTTGTCAGTGGAAAAAGTATTAATTCGTTTGGAAAAGGAAGGACTTTTGAACTTTTGCAGCCCAAAGAAAAGGAGGACTGAAGGAGAGGTGCATGGACTTTGGATAAAAAGTAAAGCAGTACATTTGGCCCAAAAATTAGATTAAAAAAACAATGAAAGAAATAACCCCAAATTAAAATTATATATGTATATATATATATATATATATATATATATATATATATATATATATATATATATATATATATATATATATATATATATATATATATATATATACACACACACTTCACTGGTTTCTTTTATATCAAACAAATTGTTTTAGGTTCTTTACCTGACATGTTCATCAGAGTGTGACATGTGTGAGACACTCTGATGAAGGCGGAAGAAACCGCCGAAACATGTCAGGTAAAGAACCTAAAACAATTTGTTTGATATAAAAGAAACCAGTGAAGTGATTAAAAAAAGGAAAAACAAAATGAACTTAGTGCAATTATCTCTCTCTCTCTCTCTCTCTCTCTCTCTCTCTCTCTCTCTCTCTCTCTGTCTCTCTCTCTCTCTCTCTCTCTCTCTCTCTCTCTCTCTCTCTCTCTCTCTATATATATATATATATATAATTTATATATATATATATATATAAATTTTAATTAATTAATTAATATATTTATTTATTTTTTTATTATTATTCTTTTGTTGAATGGTTTGTATTATGAAGAAAAAACACCGGGACATTATAATAAAATAGTTTTTACATTCAATGGAAATTCAAATTCAGTTTTGCCACAGAACCTTAGAACATATTCTCCCATGGGCTAAAGTCAGAAAAGGCATGCAGCTGTGAACTTTGAACGCTGGGCTCTTTCTGCGGTTGAGTCAGCGGTGTCAATTTTACACCCACAAGCAAAGCCAGGTGCACACAGGCTGGAGCAACCTTGAAATGTGAAATATGTACGTAAACAGAGACAGACTGACAGACAGACAGACAGACGGACGGACGGACGGACGGACGGACGGACGGACAGACAGACAGACAGACAGACAGACAGACAGACAGACAGACAGACAGACAGACAGACAGGAACTGTTTCAATTATATTGGCCGCATAGGCAGATGTTGTGCAAACTGTGTGAAGAGTTTTGGAAACGTGTGAGAATTTGTAATTAGGACAATTGTATAAAACTGATATTACTACTACTACTACTACTACTACTACTACTACTACTACTATTACTACTACTACTACTACTACTACTACTACTACTACTACTACTACTATTACTACTACTACTACTACTACTACTACTACTATCACTACTATGTGATTGTGAATTAATGTGATTCATGAAAGGTGAGAGATGATAAATATCTTACTTATTTTTCTCTCTTATCCTGCCACCTAGTGTAGTAAGTAAGTACTGTTACAACGCAGACAACAGACACCGGCTGTTAAATGTTAATTGTAGTACTGTGAATGTGCCGCAAGCCACCAAAGCAAGCAGAACATTTAATACTGTAGATTAGACTAGAATAGATTTAAATCTTTAAAACAATGATATGCTATGTAACTGATTCCAAAACAGATTTTTTTTCTTATTGTTTATTATGCGTGCAAAAATACTGTTTTTCAATTTTGACGTGGGGTCAACAATATCCTTTATCAAAAAATAAAATTATGAACTATGGTTAGGACCTTTTCTATTGAAAGTTCTCCATGCCGTTTGAGTCTTGCCGACAGTATTTTTTCCAATTATATAGTTGTTGCATTGATGCTCAAGTCAGCAACAAAAGCAAAACATTGACATTATTGTGGCAGAAAGGTTAATGTGATGGACTATAAGAAGTCATTTGTGGTCTCCTTGCAAAGGTCTGAATCCTTCTAACACAGTGGTTCTTAACTGGGTTCAATCGAACCCGAGGGGTTCGGTGAGTCGGTCTCAGGGGTTCGGCAGAGCCTCCACTGCGGAGGTCCAAACACACCTGATTTATCGTGTAAATCTGTGATGATGCATATCTGAACTGGTTTCAAAAAGGCAAAAGCAGAATTCACACTGATTTGCAGGTATGTAATTTGTTGTGAGTTCTGTGTTGTGTTGGTTTTGTTCTTTGAACAAGGTGATGTTCATGCATGGCTCATCTTGTACATCGGGGGTCGGTGAATGCCCATATGAAAGGAGCGGGCTTCGGTACCTCCAACAAGGTTAAGAACCACTGTTCTAACAGAAAGGTTTTCCTGAACTTTGTTCTAGTATGTCAGGCCACTTGGTGTCAGTAAGCACTAACATTAACGTAATGTTTGGATCCGGAAAACACTTTACAGCCTGCCGCATAGCCACCGAATGGTTTAGGCGATGGACTTGAAATCCATTGGGGTCTCCTTGCAGTGTTGAATCATAACAATGGGATAATATTTACAGATCTGCTCTGTGACTAAATTGTATCTTGGTATCGGTGCAGGCCCTGACAGCAATACAAGCATTAAACCCTACATCTCATTTTGTTGTGGCCGGGTGGTTGTCTTTGGGTTGAAGACCTGTTTTTGCGCACCCCCATCCAACCTAAAATATGATGCGTGTATGTTGCGTGTAGGTATTGAATGCCATTTGCATTTTAAAAGCGTATATAGAGATGACAATAGCTCACTTAAAATTATTTATTACATTCATGTTTCAATTCTGTAGTTGAAACAATATTTGCCACTTCAGCAAAGAAAAATGTAAAAGAATGTAAAAGAATGACAATTGAAAATCCACAAAAAATTGATTTGTTATAAAAGCACATTCACAATTCAGTGAGTTTGTGGAACAAAAAACACAATTAAACAGGCACTTTTAATGCAAATAGTAGATCATTGAAGTTTAAAACAACAAATATATTTTTTTTTTACTTCAGTTAGATAATTTTTGTCACTTTGAACAGCTTCCTCGGGTCTATCAGATCACTTTTACAGTTCAAGCCTCCACATCTTTGTGCAGGAGCAAAACGTTCATACATCTGTTAATGTAAACAAGAAAATGATTCAAAAACTGTTCTTACTTGCCAAGTAATGTTGCAGAACTGCCAATTATATTTAAATATTGACAAAATATGGTCAACGATGACAGGAGCCACAAGACTCAGGGTTAGATGGGGAAAAAAAGGCCCGTCTCATATCAAAACACAAATGCAAGCACAAACAAACCAAATTATAACATTCATGTGGATAGGATGATATCATGATTATTTTCAAAGCATCAATACTAACACAAACTTGAAATTTTAGTTCGATTGCTCTCAAGTAAACCTCGTCAGATTTACTCCATATCTCCATTCATCCATCCTTTTCTGGGGTCATGAGTAAGGTGGAACCTTCTGCGACTGACTTTGGGAGAGAGGTGGGGTGAACGCTGGATTGGTTGCCTGTCAATTGCAGTATCTAAATAATCATTTTTAAAAAGTAATTATGCCTAATATTTAATAAAGGCCTTCCTCACGCATAGCGAGCGATCACACTATTATACACTATTATACAAACATAGGAACCAAGTAAAAACAAACAATGGTGAATGAAAGAACATTTAATAACTTCATATCTGATAGCTATTCAGACACCAACACTGCAGCAAGCATTCATTTAAACTGCCAAACTCCTTTTCAGTCAACACACTGAAACATCATTCATGAAGGTACATAGTGAACTGGCTCCACATTAACTGCTTTGGGAGCTACTGTGTTTTTGAGCACACCAATAACTGCAGATGTATAGCATGTGTTTACATTTGAATACGTGTTCATATACAGTAGCTCTTTGTAAAGATTATTAATGGTGCAGTCTAAATTCAAAGTTTTCCATATAATCACCACAGAGACAAACGGGATTTCTTTCACTGCCATTATTTTATTCAACTGACAACTGAGTCTATATCGGCTGACTTTGAATGAGAGTTGGGCTCCAACTTGTTTAGTTATTTGGGAGTTTTTGTTTTACTTTAAAATGGTAAAGAAAAATTACAAGAACTGTTGTCAATGTCCATTTATGTACATACAGACTTTTAATGATGCAACATGTAAGATGTTAATGTCAATCAATCATTGAGTTCCTACTCCTTCATTGAGACTGATCATACTTAAACACTAAAATATTATTGTAGTAGATGTAAAAGACATAAGATCCCTAGAAGTCCCAAATTACCTTAATGTATGTGTACATTTCGAATATACAATAACCTCAGGTTATAACAATAGTTGTTAGTACATATAGTTAGTTACTGTATTAGTAAAATGGTCATTGTACATAAATGGCAAAATATGGCAATATGAACTGTCAAAATGAATTAATCTGGTGGAATTTGGCAATTCAGCTTGATTACTATTATTACTAAAATCAAGAATAAATAAAACTAAACACTCATTTTCTGACCCACACACACAAACGCCCACACAAACTACACAACATTCATGACTAAAGTACTGCACTCAGAATTCATGGAATTCAAGTAAAATCCACAACCACAAAGTGATCACTGCAATCAAGTGTTGAAAATGATGACTGGTAACATAATACTACTCCTAAATGCAAATAAACTAAATTAATGCAGCTACATTGCAATTCTTTTGTGAGAGTGAGGGCAAAAATGAACAGCACATGAGTTGGTATCTGTTTTGGTCTTCAATGCATCAAAAGTCATTGCATCCTAGAGAGAATTAGCACATCTGCTGAAGGAAACAAACAGTTGTTAATGTGAGCTGTAGTAAGTGAATCTTGGTCTGACTTCTGAATCTTAACATTATGAGCTTCAATTACAAGAAGCAGGCCCAATGTCATTTCACTGTATTCATTTAATTAACTAGCTAATTTATATTTGTCAATTAAAAAATTACCAGTTATCGTATTTTCACGACCATAAGGCGCACCTAAAAGTCTTACATTTTCTCCAAAATGGACACCTTATGTTCCAAAACGAGCTGGCCATCTTCCGCTCTAATAAAACACATGCAGTCCAACAATATCACTAACATGGATGAGGTACCGCTTACTTTCGACATTCCGGTGAACCACACTGTTGAGAAGTCAGCTTTTACTATAGCGCTAACTTGCCATGCTCATGGTCAGAAACTGACACCTTTTCAAGAGGAAGGCGCTGCCTAAAGAAAAATTTCCACCTGGAGTCATCAATAAGGCAAATCAAAAGGGCTGGATGGACGGGGAGAAAATGAGATTGGCTAAGTGAGGTGTACGTAAAGAGACCGGATGTTTTTTTTCCACGCGTCACCGTCCTTGTTGATCTGTGACTCCATGCACGCCCGTCTCACAGCCGCAGTGAAAAAACAAGTTGAGCAAACAAACTTGGAGCTTGCTATCATTCCACGAGCTTTGGACATTGGACACCGGTGTAATAAAGTCGTTCAAAGTGAAGTTGCGAGCGTCATGGGAGCGATGGATGACAGATGGCTAACACAGCTTTACAAAAACTGTGAGGCAGCGTCGAGTGAGTTACATCACAATATGTGAATGGACTGTGGATGCTTGGGCTAACATGTCTGCTTGCACTGTTGTTCGGGCTTTCGCAAAATCATTTCTGAGGAGCCGCACGGCAACGAAACTGACTCTGAAAATGAGGAGAGAGAATCTGGCGTGTTTGGAGAACTTGCTGAGCTGTTCATTTAAGGTCACAGAAGATGAAGACTTTGATGGATCAAAAAACATCGCTAAATACTTCAATGAAGTACAATCAAACTCAGCTTTGCTCCTGCCAAGCTGTTCATTTCGGACAGAGAAGATGAGGACTTTGATGGAATTGTGGATGAGGATTGATCAAAAAACATTAAGTACAACTGAACTCAGCCTTGTTCCTTCTGCCTTTTTAAAACAATGTGAATGCATGCTACCGTATGTTTTAAGCTAGCGTATGTTTTACCATGCCTGCGCCCAATAATACGGTGCACCTTATGTATACGTTAAATACAGAAATAGCACCCGTAACTGAGACTGCGCCTTTTATTATGGTGCGCCCTATGGTCGCGAAAATACGGTACTGATTAAGTACCGGTAGACTCAGCAAGTGGGAAATCATATTTGTGCTAATGTTTTTAGAACACTGTCTTTGATTGGCACACTATGAGAAATAGTGACAGTTACACTTCCAACTCTTATACTGTATATTGCCAGATGACAACAAAACTCAACAGACCCTAAAGAAAAATGTCATTTAGAGGTAATGCAAATGCCTGTTTTAAACCTAGAGCCCAGTGAGGTCTACAATGGCCTTGATGAAGATGGTGTCATCGCGAATATAAGTGTTTTTAGATTCCAGCTTGGAGAGCGGACAGAAGAGCGGGCAGCCACTGGCAATGTTCATATCACTCACAGGCCTCTGGAAGGATGAGGATGAGATGTCAGGCCGGAAAGCATCGATTATGTGCTCCCTGTTGTTCTGGTCGAGCAGCATTAGGGTGACCTGGGTACAGATGTGGCAATTTTGCTTAAAACAACGGTTCCAATATGCAAAAATCAGAGGCGCTATTAGACAGTGGTACCTTGTACAGCAGTACAGCAGGCGTGCTAGAGCCTATCCCAGCTGACTTCAGGCAGTAGGCGGAAGACACCCTGAACTAGTGGCCAGCCAATCGCAGGGCACACAGACAAACAACCATTCACACACACACTCAATTTGGCAGTTTTCAATTTGGAGTGGTCAATTGGCCTGTCTTGCATGTGGGAGAAAACTGGAGTCCACAGAGGAAACCCACGGAAGCATGGAGAAAACATGCAACTTCCACAGAGGAAGACCGAGGCAGGAATCGAACCCTGCACCTCTGAACCGTGAGATGGAAGTGCAAACCAGTGCGCCACTGTGCCACCTAAATAAAATAATAATGTGTGTGTATATATAAGTTAATATGTATAATGTGATTTTAATTTTTTTCACATTCTGTCCCTCTGATGATTATAGAACTCTCTCAAGCACAGACCAACATATCATAGTTGATTGTATATATTGATTGCATTATCCATCTTTTTGAACACGGCTTATCCTGTTCAAGGTCGCGGGGAGTGTTGGAGCCCAGCTTCCATCAGGCGAAAGGCAGACTACATCCTGAACTGGTCGCTAGCCAGTCAGTTGTAGGGCACATAAAGCCAGAAAACCAATCACACCTACATACACAGCTGGAATCGATCCCATGCTGTCAGGCAAGTGTACCCCGAACACCATCTGTGACTTATGTGAACTGTGTGCAGAATTATTAGGCAAGTGCGTATTTTGACTGAATTATCATTTTTACGCATATTTTCCAACTCTATGCTGTATAAGCTTGAATGCTCACTCAATACAAGCATAACATGTGATGTGTATTTGTGTTATAAAGGATGGTGAGGCAAGCGGCTTGGTGGCGCACTGGGTAGCACGTCCGCCTCACAGTTAGGAGGGTGCGGGTTCGATTCCACCTCCGGCCCTCCCTGTGTGGAGTTTGCATGTTCTCCCCGGGCCCGCGTGGGTTTTCTCCGGGCACTCCGGTTTCCTCCCACATTCCAAAAACATGCTTGGTAGGCCGATTGAAGACTCCAAATTGTCCCTAGGTGTGAGTGTGAGTGCGATTGGTTGTCTGTCTCTGTGTGCCCTGCGATTGGCTGGCAACCAGTTCAGGGTGTCCCCCGCCTACTGCCCGATGACGGCTGGGATAGGCTCCAGCACGCCCGCGACCCCCGTGGGGACTAAGCGGTTCAGAAAATGGATGGATGGATGGAGGATGGTGAGGCCTCAGCAGATCAACACCCTATTTCATGGTGTGCTTAATTATGAGGCAGATTGTTATCCTCAGGCAAAATGGGGCAAAAAAAGAAAAAGAGATATAAGTGACTCTGAAAGGTAACAAATTGTAAACATTCTTTCAGAGGGATACAGCACTCTTGAAATTGCTAAGGTTTAAGCAAAATTGTTTCCTCCCGCTTCCCTTTTCACCAAGTCAGGTCAAACAAATGTGAAATGACTGTAATAAGCGCGTTATGTATTTGCCGAAATAAACAAATCAAATCAAAGATTTTGGGGCGTGACCACAGAACCATAAACGTTTCATTGTAAATAGTCAACTATGTTGCAAGATACATGGTAAGGAAAAAAAGACGCAAATTAACTGCCAAAGATTTGAGAAGACTCAAACACAAAGCTACCAGGAACCCGTTCTCTCCCAGTGCTACCATATTCCGGAACTTAAATCTACCTGGAGTGCCCAAAAATACCAGGTGTTTAGTGCTCAGAGACATGGCCAGGGTGCGAAAGGCTGACACCTGACCACAACCGAACAAGACATACATGTTGAAACGTCAAAACTTGGTCAGGAAATATCAGGAGACTGATCTTTCACAGATCCGATGGACTGATGAGACGAGAGTGACTCTTGACGGGCCAGCTGGACCCATGGCTGGACCAGTAACAGCCACAGAGCTCCACTTCAAATAGGACGCCAGCAAGGTGGAGAATGGGTACTGGTATGGTATTATTAAAAATGAGCTGGACCTTTTTGAGTTCCATATAGACTTCAAATTAACTCTAAAATTAAAACAAAAATGTATTCAAATTAACCAACTTCCAGTTTTTAGAAGACACTTTCTTCAAGCAGTGGTACAGTAATAAGTGCATCTTTCAAGAAGACCATGATTGTTATGCAGGAAAATATTCCATTGCATGCATCAAAGTACTCCACTTGGTAGCTCGCCGGTAAAAGGCCTTAAAGAATAATGACGTGGCCCCCCCTTCTTCACCTGACCTTAATTCTATTGAGAACTTCCTAAACGGAGGATTTACGCTGAAGGAAAACAGTATACCTCTGTGAACAATGTCTGTCAGGCTGTGGTTGTTGCTGCACAAAAAGTTATTGAACAACAGATCAAGAAGCTAGCTGACAGACTCCATGGATGGAAGAAGGGTGGCTGTGTTGGTCACTGATTTTTTTTTTTTTTTAAATGTGTAAATTTTGAGTCGTTTGTTATTTTCACTTTAACAAATGAAAATAAACAAGTGACAATGGAAAATTTCCATTTTTACTTTAGTTGCAAAGTAATTCTGCACACTAATTGTCGCCAAATAATTGTACACATAGAAATGTTACCAAGAAAGCCAGGATCTCACTTTTACTCTCTTAAATATTCAAGTTTAAGGTTTATTAACATTTTGATTGACCGAGAGCATTGTAATCCTCACAGTGTGTACATTCTAGATTTTCTTTTATAAATGAAACTACAAAATATAGACTGGTCATGAAATTTTACTTTTTATCTTTTATGAATCTTACCTTCTGATTAAAAGGCCACTTAAGGAGTGCGTCACTGTGTCCTCTCATCACCACAAAGAACAAAGATAAATGGGTCCCCCTTCCTGTCCCATCACCATTTAGGTAGATACGCAAGCACATCTTGTAGCCATATTTACTTGTATAAAAGGCTGGAAAACATGACAATATGTTGTTACAAGAAAAACTCATCAGTATCTTTATGACAAGAAACATTTTTAATCATCAGATAATTATACCAGGAGAGAACATAGCAGGAGCTCGTCCAGCGATAGCGTCCTGTCTCTTCTTTGTAAAATCGCAGATCTTCCACACGAAGATCCCATCATATGTAGCTGCGGACATCTCCCTCATCTTCCCCTCCATCTCTACAATGGACAAGTCCCGCAGACTCACAGTTCTCTCCAGCTGACGAACCTTTACCACACATAAATAAGCTGTCATATATCTATATCTATATATATCTCTATCTATATATATCGCTATCTATCTATCTATCTATCTATCTATCTATCTATCTATCTATCTATCTATCTATCTATCTATCTATCTATCTATCTATCTATCTATCTATCTATCTATCTATCTATCTATCTATCTATATATATATATATATATATATATATATAAAGTAATTGATTAATCAAAAACAAACCATTTATCAAACTAATCATCTCGCATCTTTATAATTGAGTAATCGTTTAGAGACATGTTTTAACAATATTGTCCAAATCTTTATTTCAGGCTCTCACAAGTCATAATTACCTGATTCCTCTTGTCCTTCATGAAAGCAAACAAATTTATTTTTTCGTGTTTAGTCAAAATAAGACATCTGCTTTTACTGTGGAAATTAACGACGTTAAATCATTCTTGTGTGAAATTCTTTGTTGAGTTGTTTTTTATAGTCATAAATAACATACATTTATTTATCTTCTGTACTGCTTATCCTCATGAGGGTCACGGGTGTGCTGGAGCCCATCTCAGCAGTAAACAAAAATAATCAAACACTAATTGGGGAAAAAAATGAATACACTTCAATGCACATGAAATTGTATCCGGTTGCTGTGATTTGTTTCTATATTCCTTTTTATATCTTGTCTTTTGAAGAAAGCCACTAACGCTTTTTAAACACAATCCAGCAATGTGGGTTCCAATAATGTGAATCCATCAAGTGTGTGAGTTTTCACACCGCGACATAGCATCTTGCGCAATAAGATAACTACACCGGTATGTAGTGATATATAAAACATTTGTTGGTTAGTGGCAATTGATTTGAACACAACGGGGCAAATAAAGTGAGTGGGTGTGTAAACTTCCGACTGTGAGTTGCAGTATATCCTTAATTTAAAGAGGTGTGCTGTGCCTCTGTTATGGCCCTGAAATTACAGGTACTACCTCTGAAGGACAAAAACTGTTAAGTAGATATTGTCCGCTTTAGCTTCATGTCATGCATAAAGAAGAGCAACAAGCAAAAAGAGAATTATGCCTGCTTTAACAAACATTAATAATTACATTTACTAGACAATATCAATAGTTTATTTGACTAGTATAAAGACATTTCCAGTGTTCTATTTGTCACCTTGTTGTTGAGAATCTCAATTTTGTCCTGGTCCAGTCTGTGTTGTCGATTGTAGGCTTCCATGGTGGTGCAGGAGCGTTCCATCTCTCGGTTGAGGACACAAACGATGTTCTCGAACGTATTGATTTTTAGCTCCAGCTCTTGGCAGCGTCGGCTCAACTCAAAAACCTTGGTCTTTTCACCTTGGAGCTGCAGCTCCAGGGTAGCACCCACAGTGCTGGGTAGTGTGATGGAGGTGGAAGCCCCAGCACCACCTCCACCAAGCTGGCTCATCTTGAGTTCTAAATCTCTCAGGGACTGGTGGAGCTCCTGTAGCTTGTGGCCAGCTACCTCCAGGCTCTGAGGCTGCAGGCTCTCCAGGCTCACTTTGATGCCCATGATGAAATGCAGAAGCAGGTTAAGGTGTTCGTACGAACATTGACGCTCATGTTCATGAATCTTCTCCTTCTCCACCTGCATATTAGAGAAGAGATTAGAATGTGTTTAGAACAAAACAGTTCTGTTAGAAAGCACCAGGGGTCACCAACTATTGTGACACAAGCTATAGTGTATTTCTTGAGTACTGAATCATGCAAGGTTCCACCAATTTGACACACAATTCTGCCATAACCAAACTGCTTAAATTATCTTTAGGTAATTACGTTCCTGTTGTTAATGTTATTCTTCTATGTAAACACACTGATTATGGTAATAATTTCAACAAGTTAGAAAAGAGGTACATATTAATATGCAACATTTGAATTTCATAAATCATTTTCAAATAATTAACTTTACAACATTCATAGGAAATCACAGTGTACCATTCACTGATGAACTATTTTTAGAACTGACGCTCGTGGGCACCATATTGGTAACCCTTAGAATACACGACCCCAGAAAACAATAATGTGATAATGATGTACAATATGTAAGCAAAACAACAACAACATTACAAGCACACAGCAAATAAATAATTGAACTTTAAGCATAGAGTATACATGCACCATTAATGTTCAATTTATTACGAACATTAAACCATACAAAAAAGTAAAATGTAATTAAAAATTATATTTTAAACAATTTTAACTTTCCCCGATACAATGTCCCGGTGGGATTGTTTGATAACCGGGGATAGTCATAACTGGGTGCAGCTATCGGAGGGCCCACAGTTCAACTGTCCCAACAAGGTCAAGAAAATGGGAATTAACAGCAAATGTGCTCCTCAGACTCAAACTTCTCAAATTTGCTAAGTCGGGGAGGAAAAGCAGCCCACAGGTCCACTGTACCACTAATGTGCGAACAACAGTCACTCATGTTACATGGTATGCAGCAGTCAACTGTCATGAAATGCCCCAAAATGTAAATTATTATGCAAGAAAAAAAAAAAGAGTGTTATGTTATTATGATCTTTGTTTTTTTAATTATGGGTTTCTACCATCAACAAGTAAATAGTATACTGAATTTCTTTTTCAGTTTTTTGGCAGTGTCGACAATATTGTCGTCTTTGGCATGCTGTGTCAATTGGTAAGGTGGTAAAATGATTGTTTCTCAATCCCCTTGTATCTTGTACTTTGAAGTAGCATAACCGTCAGTAATTAAGTGTCACGGGTCTCAATGCTTCTACATGGTCAGTCTAGATCAGAGTAGTAGTACAAACCAATAAAAAATCAAATGTTTTGAATTTTGACAGCAATCTGTAATGACTGTTGAATAATTCTTGGTTTCCCGTCATCATGAAAGTTCTGATACATTGTTATGGTCTTATCACGAGTGTGTTAATACGACAAGATCAATAAGTTAAGGTGAATAACGATTCAGCATTTGTTGCGTTAGCTAGTGTCACACACAGCAAATTATGATGAAAATGTCTACTTACAGACGTATCGCAGCCAACAACATGAAATCTGCATGGTGCTTTAAATTTACTGCAGAACTTAATATGGTCCACATACTGCAAAACAAAAAATTAAAGAAGCTAATGATCTACAGATTGCTTAGTCGAATTAGATCCCCAACGAAATGAGAGTAAATGAGAATTATGAATTTAAAGAAAATAACTTAAAGACCATATTTGGGATACCTTTTCTCTGGGTATCTTTTTCTTTGCACAACCTTCACAGATCATTGGGTACTTCGGGCAAATTTCATCATGAGCCTAAAAAACAAATTACAAAGGAACAATTCAATCAGAATTCTGACATAGTATCCCATCTGTGTGTCTTTTGTAAACCCGCTCTGTGGTATGGATACTGCTGGGGCCTGAATTTCCCTGAAGGAGTATTCCCAAGGGATTAATAAAGTTGAGTCTAAGTCTAAGTCTAATTACAGTCCAACTATCCATCCATCCATTTTCTGAACCGCTTAGTCCCCACGGGGGTTG
Source organism: Syngnathus scovelli (assembly GCF_024217435.2). Classification (NCBI taxonomy): domain Eukaryota; kingdom Metazoa; phylum Chordata; class Actinopteri; order Syngnathiformes; family Syngnathidae; genus Syngnathus; species Syngnathus scovelli. Next base: position 10,207,988 of record NC_090849.1, on the reverse strand, counting down.
CGGGCGTGCTGGAGCCTATCCCAGCCGTCATCGGGCAGTAGGCGGAGGACACCCTGAACCGGTTGCCAGCCAATCGCAGGGCACACAGAGACAAACAACCATTCGCACTCGCACTCACACCTAGGGACAATTTGGAGTGATCAATCGGCCTACCAAGCATGTTTTTGGGATGTGGGAGGAAACCGGACTGCCCGGAGAAAACCCACGCGGGCTAGGGGAGAACATGCAAACTCCGCACAGGGAGGGCCGGAGGTGGAATCGAACCCGCACCCTCCTAACTGTGAGGCGGACGTGCTACCCAGTGCGCCACCGAGCCGCCCTTACAGTCCAACTATGACTTCATTAATTTTAATATTAATACAGATGGAAAGAAATACTCTGAAGATGTCAAAAACTAATTAGGGGTGCAACAGTACAGATAACCTACAGTAGGGTCCGTGCCTTGGTTTCCGTACGCTTCTATTGAAATATCCATTTTTTTTAATTCTGGGATTGATTTAACAAATAAGGATTTTGACACTCAATTTTGACACAAAAGGAAAATTTGGTACCATAGTGATTACGTTTACATGCAGACAATAACCCTTTTAAAACCCAAATATTGGCAGTATTCACGTTTTTAAAGTACATGTAAACACGCACAGAAACCCAAATATGTGCTTTATTGGGTTTTTAAAAATCAAAACAAGGCCCCTGGGTTAGCTCTCTTTTTACCCAAATATCTCGGCTTGTAACCGCGATCGGGTTACCTCCTAACCACGCACGCTACTGCTCTATCCACAAGGAATCTTGGTCTTTGTAGTACAGGTACATTTGTATGCGCACCATCCTCGCCGTAGCGAGCCTAACTTGAACACAGATTTTTCAGCAGCGTTTTCACGTTATTTTTCGTCTCTAAGGCTAAAATGAAAGTGTGTACATTGGCAGTGGTACCTGTGTAACTCCATGTGTCGTACGCGCAATTCACACAAGCAGATGTAAACAATCACAGCAGAGCTCGGATACGCGCCAGAAAAACACTTTTAGAGTGTGTGGGTGTCGGGGGCAGACTGCTTTATTCCTGCGGTGGGCGACGTGACTATAATGTGTTTTGTTAACAGTAGAAATTAACACGTTGAAATGACATTTATTTGCTTCATGACATCAATGTGTGTACTTGACAGACCAAAACCTAGTGTAATCAAAATGTATCACATGAGTACAAGTACGTATGTACACAAATTGCAAAAAAAAATAGTGTCTAATGATCACGTTAAACAAAATACAAGCAATGCTTTTTGTGAAACAACATAGAAAGTGATTGAATCTAGAATACACCGTGACAACATGCTATCAGCCATTTCTTTTAAGTGTACAGTTACACTTTATACTTACAAGCAATGCTTTTTGTGAAACAACATAGAAAGCGATTTAATGTAGATTACACCATGACAACGTGCTATCAGCCATTTCTTTAAAGTGTGCAGCTTGTTTGACACTATAACAGTCTTAACACTAGGATTTGCAATTTCTGTAGAAATTGCGTGTGAAGGAGAAAAGGTTGAAAAAAAACTTAGGAAATGCTACAGAATGATGTTCAAAGTTGGAACGGGTTGAATTGGTCAGAAAACGTAGAAATTAGAAGGGAAAAAGGCAATTTTGTCAAATTTGGCGTGAATTTTAAAGTTTAAAATTTGGAATATCTGGTAAGTGGGAAGTTTTGCAATAGGTAGGCATAAGATGTACAGTTAAAAGTTGAAACAGGTTGAATCGGTTAAAAAAAAAAAAAAACGTAGAAATTAGAAGGAAAAAATTTAATTTAGTGGGAATGAAAAGTGAAATTTTTGAATCGTAAGAAGTTTAGTAACCCATACTTCGGAATCCTAAAGTTGAAACCGGTTGAATCGGCCTTTGTCTTCACAAAATTAGCATAAAAACTCAGCGCCTCCTGCAGGTAGAGGGAAAAACTATAACCCTAACTAAAACACTCCCCATCTGAAATCTATGTCACCTCTAATTCTTTGGCATGATGTCCTTGTTAACCATTACATAGACGTACAGGCTCTGTTATTGGTTTTAAAAGGTTTTTTGCAAGCTCCTCCAGAAGTGATCTTGATTGCAACCTTTCTGACTCGTTCATCTTGACCAAGAAAAGTCTCAACCACAAGCCCCACGGGCCAATGGTTTCATTGGGCTTAATTGTTTTTAGCAGAACATGATCTTCCTTTTGTAGATTTAGAGCGTCTGATTGCCATTTCCTTCGTCCTTGTCGTGTTGGAGGATATTGTGTTCTCCAGTGATGCCCAAAAACATTTGAGAGATGTTCAAATAATTCATTCTTATCAAAGCTTCCTTGAGGCGTAGGTGGCAATCTAATTTTATGTGTGACGAGGGTAGCAGGTGTGAGAATGACCGGACAGTCTGGAATTTTTTGAGACAGGGATGAGTGGACGAAAGTTTACAGTTGCCGTTACTTCTGCCAGAAGAAAACTGAGAGTCAACAACATTAATGAATCTCATTGCTGTTGTCAGGCAACATGTCACACTTGATGTTTTGAGCTCTCGACGTGACTTACAATCTGCAGATTCCAAAATGAAGTTGTACGCTCTCCTTCCTCTAAACCAGCTCAGGTTCTCAATTTAGATGGAAAAAAAGTTCTTTGTTATGCTGAACGTGTCAAATACTGATGATCTGGCAAGCGACCTAATGTTTTGATCGTCTAGGATGGCATAGGCTTTCAGTTTCTTCTCAGGAGAAGCTTTTGGATTCATGGGCACAAGACGGATTTACGCCTTGCTCACACCGTGCTCGGAACGGCTGCGGCGTGGTTTCTCTGCGCAACGCCGGCAGCGATTGACTGCATTGCGTCTCCGAGAATTTCCGCCCACAAGACCATAAGATTACGTGGGAAGGAGGGGGGGCACGTTGAAGAGTTGAGCTCACACGATAAAAAGAGAGTAAAATAGAGCTATTTATAAACAATAGCCTTTCTTTTGTTCACACTGAAATGCTTTTGGGACATTATTTCCAGGACTTTGGCTCCTCTACTACGGTTAAGCACGTTTTATGCTTAAATAGTGTTTTTTTGGTCAGGTTTAATTTATTCGAACTTGTGTTTTGCCTTTCAAATACCCGACTTATGCCCAGTTATGTTGTTAGTGGAAATGGATACATCTGTAGGTTGTACATATGTCATGTTTTCGTGAATTAAAACAAAAAAACTAGTTTGCAAAAACGGTTTTATATTGAAATATAGTGAATCCACCTCGTATGCCGACGCCCAATTTCCTGTCTGAGCCGTGTAATTTCTTGTCCAGTGCAAAGCAGAACAAACGGTTCAATATTTTGCCCTGTACTGAACCCTCAGTAACAATAGAGTTAGTGATAACTCTGAATAGTTCTTGTGACCATGACAATTTCTTCATCGACAGAGTCAAACTTCAGCAACACAGAACCTGAATGCACTAAAGATCCATCCATCCATCCATCCATCCATCCATCCATCCATCCATCCATCCATCCATCCATCCATCCATCCATCCATCCATCCATCCATCCATCCATCCATCCATCCATCCATCCATCCATCCATCGACATTCTTGTCATCAGTGCATTAGGCGAACCAACACGGTACCTCAGCAGATCTCGGATGTGTACCGGAACTACAATAACAAATTCCCTTCAGCAGAACCTGTTTGAACTCAAAAGATTAACTCTGTGGGCTGTATGTATATTCATGCTTAGTGCAAGTCTGACAAAGTGAAGTCCAATTGTGCGAAAAAGGGGGATTTCCCTCGTTTTGGTATTTTCGTAGCTGCACATAGTTTGAAATGGGCGTTTGAGCTGTTGTGGTTGTAAATACAGACAACAATCTTCGCAAGCAATGAAAGCTGCTTTTCTCAGATTGAAGCACACAAATTAAGTTTATAAGACGATCTCCATGGGTGGATAATCACTGGAGCTAGATTATTTTGGAAATAATAAAAGTAGTCATTATTTTTGGGTGAGATTTATTTAAAAAAAAAAAAAACATTATTCCTGACTTCAATTGCTAGTATGTGGTAAAACTATCATCATTGTCTCGTGTCCATGCATCCCTACATGTTGAACATTTTGATCTTGAACACAATGATCTTGTAAATAACACATGAAATTCTAATCTTTTGTGCTTCATTGCATCTTTGCACACATTTGAACGCTGAAAAAGCATCGTCCTAATCTCTTTATCGGATTTATTTTATATTAATTTGATCTTCTATTTATACAAGCCGTGGGATTTACTGGGCTAACCTGGGAACTCGGTTGTCGTATTTCAACATGTTATGGCTCACAAAATGAATGCTTGCAGAGGACCCAAAAGCAAAGGTGAGAGTGTTAATAAAGGCTTAAGGGATGCTTAATGAGAAGAAACGTCTCGAGACCAAGGGTAGGACACAAGCATGGCTGGCAACAAGCTGAGGTTCTGACTTAATGCTGGGGAGCTGATGATGAATTGAAGGAATGGCCCAGAGAATACGTAGAGAAATGAGAGGTTTGTGTAGGAAACGCAGAGCAAGGCTGGGAGGCACTTGTCTTTTGTCCATATTATATATCGTATATCGTTGGCAATTTTGCTGTCATGTAATTTTGAAGGTGGTCCAAAGACTCTGCATGACCACTCAACATCTGAATAGCCAAAAGAATAAATGCATGTCCACGATGAAACGCTGGGTGAACCAGCCAGTTGTGAAAGTGGCATAATGAAGGCAATGGCATTATAAGGCCTCATGAAGTGTGTCAGCACATTGGGCAAACTGTATTGATACTGTGTCACTCTGTTGCTCAATAGGACACCTGCCGGATCTTACATATTTGTACTGCAACTTATTTTGACATTGGGTAGTGTGGATGCATAAAGACACTTTGCAGGTGTTAAAATTAACCCGAGGTGGTGAATTTACACCAGCAACTGCTCGAAGATAGGCTCAAGCACGCCCGTGACCCCCGTGGGGACAAAGCGGTACAGAAAATGGATGGATGGATTTTTCAACATACAGGGTTAGTGGATGAGTTTACAGATAGGTTCAAAGCATTTTTGCTTTTGTTATTTTTGAGGATACACTTGCATATGTTGCCAGTCATCGTTGTACCTGTCAATTAAAATAGCTCCACATGCTTGAGGCACTGATGCTATATGACTGCAGTTAGCAACCACCTGGTTATTTCAGCAAGTCGTCCGTGTTGGTAAATGCCAAAACACGTAATTGCCGATTCAACAACAAAGAGGACACATGGACTCGTCAACTAGACAGTTAAATTCCAGATAGAAACAGACAGATCTCACATTCACACAATTGCTGAATAAAAACTCATGTGAACCCACGCCGCTTTCATGAACGACTACATCCACAGAGACTGCTTCTAACAACTTAGTCTTAATATAGCATAACATTTCAAAACTACATCTACAGAAAAACAAATCTACATCTCACCTTGATGTTCTTTAAAAGGAATGGTTCTTTACAGTATTTGCAGTTGAGTGTCCTCTCAGGACATTCTCGCTCATCATGACGTTCCTGTTCGTTGGCTCTCATCAACTCTTTGCAGGAAGGGCACAAGATGATAGCAAAGTCACAGTGGCCCTCATGGCAGGCCTGCAGAGAATCAGCATGAATACTTTAAAATCATTAAACAGGCAGAGGAGGATGCTTTATTTGAAAGTTTGGATGTAATAGAAGAGTAAGTAAACACCAGCAAACATTTTTTTTTAAATATGTTTATATGTTTGCTTCAACAGCTTATCTTTGCTAATATTATTTTCTACATGTACTTATGTCATCCATGCATTTTCTATACCAATTGTCTCATTGAAGTTGTGGGTTCAAATTCAGCAATTTAGGAAAGTTCAGGCTAGAGGCGGGGTAAACCCTGGACAAGACTTGATGGTCTTGGATTTTTGAAAAACAGTAATTGAGAGCCTTTCAATCAGTTTAGAATGCAGCTTATGTTTCAAATTATCTTGTTGAGTCAGACAAAGGGCTTGTTTCTGTATTTTTCCTCTTAGATTAGGCTCACCAACATTGTGCCCCTTGGGCACCAGTAAGCCCCCAAGGAAAGACATGAGTAGTCCGTGGGCCTGCTATAAATATAGCTTTCCAGTAATGAGAAATTGTGATTTTCTGGGACTGTTGTCGATATGACGATTTGAAAATTTTGAAATATATCAGTTTCCTCATTACTTTAGAAAATCATCAACAGCATTATCAGTGCCTATAGTATGTAAACAAATATCCTTAATTATGAATTGTAACACATACAATTATTAAAAGGCATCTGAGCACATTTATTTCAGAAGTCTGCATGAAACTGGTAGCCTTCTACATTAATAATACTTAAGAAGTAGCTCAGATTCAAAAAGGTTGGTGACCCGTGTTAGATTAGTGCAGCGATGATTATAAAATCCTTATACAGAAACATCATTGGCCCTAAATTGGTTCAAGTACTACTGGTCGGATCACTTACAGTTAACGTCCATTGGTGATAAATAATCTGCGGGTGTACAAGTTTGCCATGGCGTACCACAGGGATGCTTGGCCCATCATTGTTCGTTCTTTACATTTGATTCCCTCACAAATTATGATTAGAAAGCATTCTTGACTTCCACTGTTGTGCAGGCAACACCAAAATGGAACAAATGAAACCAGCCAGCATGCCAAACTCCAGATGTGGCTCATAGACATCAAGAACTGGATGACTGGGAATTTCTTATTACAAAATTCAAATAAAGCTGAAATTATAATCTTTGCATCTGACCACCTCAGAAGCAGGGAGAGCATGATAGAAATGCTCTCAATGGTTTTGCATTTACACCAGCAGCACCACAAACACAAATATTCACTGATCCCACTGAGGGGCAAATATTTGCAAGTGTTTGTGAACAACACAAACGTGTGTTCAAGTCAGGATTTGGTCAAGGTCGCAGACATTTGCCCACAGTTTTAATGGATTTTGTTATCTCAAGGATGAGTATCAAAATTCTCTTTCAACAAAAACAGTACAGGCAAATGTTTGTGACCTTGAACAAACCCTGACGAGAATTTTCTATGTTCACAAACACTTGGAAATGTTTGTCTTTCAGTGGGACTGTCTTTACTGATGATGCAGGATGAGGAGCAATTGAGGGCTCTTCAGTACCTTCCTCTATGACACCCGCAACCCCCCGCCCACACTCCACTGACTTCACAAGCCTTCAAAAATTGGCTCTTGGTTTGTGTATGCCACCCCAAAAGTGTAAGTGACCCTATGAAAAATTTATGAAGGCACCCATTTGAATTGAGTGAAGGAAGAATTGGGTTTTATATTTCTGTATTTACAGTATACCTCAAAATCTTTAATAGTCCCTGTCCATGTGCATCCTTCATTGGGGCAAACAGCTGCCAAGGCCTCAACTTCTCTCCGAGCTGCATTGTCTGGAAAAGCCTGGAGGGAACATCAGGGAATCCTGTCCATTAGCAGGCTGATGTGTGTTGTTGGCTACATTTTGAATGGTTGTGTTACTTTGACGTACTTTCCTAAGGATCATAATAGTACATGATAATACATCTGCAAGGTGCAAAACATAAGCAGTAAGCAAGTACAGTTTTTGTTTTGTTTGCTCTTTACAATCAATCGTTGCTGCATTTCATCATCTGTGTCAGGGGTGCACAATACGTCGATCGCGATCGACCGGTCGATCGCCTGGCCACGACTGGTCGATCGTGTGACATTAAAATGTTTTCGGGTTTTTTTCGCACTTGACGCGTGCGCAAACAACGGCGCTAACAACGCAACACTAACACGCTAGCTCGCGAGTTCCCTCCAATTGTCAGAACCCTGTTTTTTTTCTCTTAAACTATAACTTTCATAGGGAATGGGAGGACTTTTTTTTCCCGATGACATATATATACATATATATGTATGTATATATGTATATATATATATATATATATATATATATATATATAAATATATATATATATATATATATATATATATATATATACATATATACATATACGTATATATACACATATATGTATGTATATATATATATATATATATATATATATATATATATATATATATATATATATATATATATATATATATAAAATTACTTTTTTTAGTAGGTAGATCTTTGTTACTTGGTCATTTCAAAAGTAGTCGCGAGCTGAAAATGTTTGGGCACCCCTGATCTACGTCATGTTAGTTCCATATACCGTAATTGCCGGACTATAAGCCGCGACTTTTTTCCAAAATTTTGGACCCTGCGGCTTATAGTCAGGTGCGGCTTATATAAGATTTTTTTCGTGATTTTTGTGATGACTTGATCACTTTTACTCTTAACACTATTATATACAGTAAAAGCTACAAAACAAACTGACAAATAACTCGTTTTCAAATCAGACGAGTAAAAACTGGTCAAATATTTTTAAAAAAAGCTATTATTAAAAGTGAAGACAATTTGCAATTCTGGTAATGACACACGAATTTGATGCACAATTTGTCTTCGCGGGCCACATAGAATGATGTGGCGGGCCGTATCTGGCCCCCGGGCCTTGAGTTTGACACCTGTGCTCTAAACCCTTTCTCTTACTCTGCCATATCACTCAGAGATTACACAAAGCAGTGGCGCTGTTTGGACAATCTGCATTGTAATTGTACTAAGTTCATCTTGTTTTTCCTTTTTTTAATCACTTCACTGGTTTCTTTTAAATCAAACAAGTTGTTTGATAACAACTTGTTTGATATAAAAGAAACCAGTGAAGTAATCTGCATTGTATTAAAACCCAATCAATCAGCATTTAAATTCAATTCTTCTGACATTTTGCTCACCAAAAACAGGTTGTAATGAATGTGAACTTTTAATGCATTTTATTCAGAAGGTTACTTTGAACCTTAAACGGGGGCGCGGCGTACTTATGGATTTTTAGGGCCTCCGGCCTCCAGGAGGCGCTCTAGCAAGAAGCAAGAGCGAGACAGGCGAAGAAGAGACAATGCGCCGAAGAAGACACGCTAGTTTTTGTTTACATTTCGCGCATCACGCGATCAAGACGGACATTACTGAAAGGAAGCCTTTATACACAAACCATCATCATGGGGGACAAAAGAAATGCATATGATGCCGCTTTTAAGCCAAAGGCAGTCGATGTTGATGAAATTATCTTGTGTCTACTCTGGAGCGTACTTATGGATTTTTACGGCCTCCGGTCTCCAGGGGGCGCTCTAGCCGGAAGCAAGAGCGAGACAGGCGAAGAAGAGATAATGCGCCGAAGAAGACGTGCTAGTTTTTGTTTACATTTCGCGCATCACGCGATCAAGACGGACATTACTGAAAGGAAGCCTTTATACACAAACCGTCATCATGGGGGACAAAATAAATGCATATGATGAAGCTTTTAAGCCAAAGGCAGTCGATGTTGATGACATTATCTTGTGTCTACTCTGGAGAGTACTTATGGATTTTTACGGCCTCCGCTCTCCAGGGGGCGCTCTAGCAGGAAGCAAGAGCGAGACAGACGAAGAAGAGAGAATGCGCCGAAGAAGACGTGATCGTCTCGCGCATCACGCACACACCCACATTCACACAAAGACAGGAAGCTTTTATACACAAACCGTCATTATGGGGGATAAAATAAATGAATATGATGCCGCTTTTAAGCTATACGTGTCGCTCGCTAGTTTAATATGATGTAGCGCTTCGTGCATGAATAAGATTAGCATGAACAGAACCTCTTCACACTCGAAGAAATGCATAAAACCGACGACGAAAGAGAGACTGAGAAAGTGTGAGGCGAAGGATATCTAACGCTATTCCAATCGGACACTAAGGAGGAAGACTTGGTTTCAGTGCACAGGAGGAAGATGAAGACGGCTCTTTTTGTACATTTACTGGTATGTTTTTTTTAACCAGCCCTGTTCGTGCTGTGCTACCGTGTTGCTGCTGTGTAACCGCCGCCATTACCGCCGCGTCTCAGTGACTTTGCTGTGTTAATTCCGTGTTGTTGTGGTATTACTGCCGCGTCACAGGCAGTGTTTGGAAAGAAATGTTAAAGTATGTTATTAAAGCTTTAAAAAAAAAACTTTGTGTCCAGTCTTTCTTTGCTAATAACTCACGTGCACACTTCCGCGTTGCTGCGGTACTACTGCTGCGTCACAGGCAATGTTTAGAAAGACATGTTCAAGTATGTTATTAAAACGTTAAAAAGGCTTTCTATGTACTGTCTTTCTTTGTAAAAAACTCGTGTGCAAGTGCGGCTTATAGTCCGGTGCGGCTTATGTAAGAAAAAAAAAAGAAATATCCCTGAATTTTAGCTGGTGCGGTTTATAATCCGGTGCGTCTTATAGTCCGGCAATTACGGTAATCAATAGACAAGTGAGAGTAAGAAATAAAGAAATTACTTACGCCTCCTTGTTTGAGAATCGAGGTGGGTTCCTCGAATAAGTCTTCTTTGAGGCAAGCATTGCATTTCTCAGGTCCAGAACTACACGACAACACATTATTATTCCACCAGTAAATATTTTGTGTTATTGATAAACCACCTTCAACGTGTCACACATTAATGATTGCTTGCATTGATTGTATTAGAATAAATATTTGTGTCCTCAAAATAGAAGAAAACCTATCAACCGTGTCAATGGTTGTGAATAGCAATAAATGTATGATACTGTACAGTGTTCCCTTGCTCTATTGTGGTTCACCTTTCGCAGTCTCACTGTTTCAATTATTTTTTTGGGGGTGTTAGTGTATCATGCATTTATTTTAATTTATTGTACAACGTAGGAATGGTAAACGGCAAATGGAGTGCACTTATATGGGGCTTTTATCAAAACTATGGTGTTCAAAGCACTTTTCAAAGTCTCACATTCACCCATTCTTACCCGCAATGTGTTCTGACACACCAAGTCCCCGTTTGGAGCACCGACATTGCGCACCGGCACCGTTTTTGGTGGACTCTAAATAACCGAACGGCACTTTAAAACAAGTCCAGCCGTGTAAGCTAGATAGTTAACAGTTGCGTTCTGGGAGAGGGAAATGTTTAATCACCCCCCGCAGTACAAAGAAGATAAAACAGCGGCAAATAGCTGTTAAGTATTTGGTCAAATTTTGTCTTAAAAAAACTTACCTTAACTGTAATCTGCATTCTTTAGTCAAAGACACAATCCTAGTTTTTTAATGCGTGCCTTATTTGTTATTGATCAGAGTGAAAGTAAGTTACCATGTTGCCATGTTACCAGTTACCGCTGGCAGTGTATCATCTTCGCGACCTTAAAAGAGCGAAGAAGATGAAGATGGCAACGAAGACAACGGGAAAATAGCAGCAAGATGAGCAGCTACCAAATTTTGTTTTTTGCACAATAACATCAAAAAGGGTTGCATCAACCCATCAGGATTTGGCTAATATGCACCACAACATTCTAGTTAAGGAAAGCCATGTTGGGGTAAAATTAAAAAGTGGCCAGGGGGCAGAGCATGCTCCTCTTACAGCCTGCAGCTTGCAGTTAAATCGATTAATTGTATTTAATTGTATAAGAGTATTTAGAAGGAAGGACACCGTTTGGGGATGGAAGGGGGCTCATAACCGCATAATAGGAACATAACCCCACCCAAAAAAAAAAAAAAACCCTTAAAATTAAAAAAATTATAATAAGGTCTACTTCTCTGATTTCCTTTACTGCAGCCACTTTTTGGAACGCAAGCCCTGCGATAATTCAGGGAACACTGTACACAAGAATTTAACTCAGATTAATGTGTTACAAGAAATAGACAATTTATACTTAAAGTTAAAAGTCAAAGTCCCAATGGTCATTGTCACACACACATCTGGGTGTGGTGAAATTGGTCCTCTGCATTTAACCCATCCTCATGTGATTTTGATCCATCTCCTGGGGGAGAGGGGAGCAGTGAGCAGCAGTGGTGCCGCGCTCAGGAATCATTTGGTGATCTAACACCCCGGCCAGGGTTTGAACCCACAACCTTCCAGTCTCAGGGAGGACACTCTACCACTAGGCTGGTTACAAGATTATCACAAATTATTAAAATTATTATATGGGGCACAAGAAGCGCGGAAATTAATAATTACTAGCTTCTTTGAAATTCACTATACGAATATACCTCAGACAATATCACTTGATCACTGTACTACAAATGGCCAATCATATTATATACATTGGGACTGTTTTTAATTTGGCTTATTTTGCTTTTTTATAACATGTTGCGAAATAGTTTTTGAATAACTTATTATGGTTTTTGTTTTTTTTCAACAATGACAATAAGTCAATATTGTGGTTGACATACCCCCCCCTTAAAAAACTAAAATTTGCTGTGCTACGGTATAGGTAACAAAGCAAAATTATATACGCAGTTTTTAATATTCATTCGATGATTGGAACACGTTTGAATGTTGGTCAGCTAGCTAATCGATGAGTATACAAATAAATAAATAAATAAATAAATAAATAAATAAATGATGTGCCGTAACACTTCAGGGATATTAAATTTAGCTGAGAGATGTTATTATAATCGAACGAGATACAAAATCATGGTCAACGTGAACATGAGAACCTTGGAAACACAAGCTATCCGCAGAGTCTTTTAAAAAGGATAAAAGTTGTGATTACAGCAATGTCCGTTGGCCGAATTCAGAGTATGTGTTTGTAATATGAATATTACAATTACCTTGTATTTCGTTGCCTGTGACAATACACAGAGGAGCATTAAAAAGATGCTTTAAAAAGGCTCAGTAGCCAGTTGTAAATCAATGTACGACCGCTAGCCCGTCAGCCACCATGACACGATACCCACCTCACTATTTGGTTGAAACAGAACGAACAAAAGCGGTGTCCACATTGCGCCTGTAAGGGCCTTCGCAGGATTTTCAGGCAAGAATTACACAAATGTTTGTCCTCCAGGTTGTTGGCCAAAATTTTCTTTGGGAAGCCTGGTTTGTTTCCTTCCAGCGAAGATGGTGGAGACGGCTCTTGAGCAGCCATTATTCCCCTTGAGCAATATCGGGGTGCTCACTAACTGGGGTCTGTTCAAGAAAGCAAAGTAGGAAACACCTCTAAAAGTGTATTTAGCAATGTACACCAATAAGCACCCATTAGACTACGGGCTAAAATAAATATCTCCATTCGCAAAACACACAATACACAGTCTGCCTCTCGTAAAAAGGGAATCTTGATTTCACGTGCTTAAAAGAACCAACCGAGGATGCTATGCTCACTGGTGCAATCTTTCTCTGCCTCTAGTGGGAGCAAGTACAACAGGAGAGCATCAGGAAGATGACAGCATTTTTGGCCATCGTTCCAACTTCAACGTATGAATTCCCCAAATACATACCACGGGCGCTTCCATTTTTTTTCATTCCAAAAAATTATGTTTTTCACAAAATTCTAAATTTTCAACCAAAAATTCACCATTCATTCCCAATGGCACATTCAACATTTCAGATTTACATATTTCACATTTGAAATTCACAACATTCAGCTCATTCAATTCACCTTGAAAAGGATGAATTCAATTTGTTGCAACTTTAAGCTGTCTATCTTATATCTACTGATTCCAAAAATTCCCATTTACCAAAAATTCATCCTTTTCCCTATTAAAATACCCACTATAAATATTTACATTATTTCTCATTGTTCTTTTGTGATTTAAGTAAAACAAGTACTATTACTACTACTACTACTACTGCTACAAAACTAGTCAATTGTAATACACATATTTAAAAAAACAAAAAACAAAAAGTTTTATGCTGGAAATTTCAAATAAAACAACCTGCACAGCAAAACATAAGGGGTGAAACAAAACAAACATCACTCTCATGTGTATCCCCTCCGCCACTCAGTGCTGGAGCCTGTTTTAATTTCAAAGCCATTGCTGTCCTTTTTTTATTTTTTTTTTTAAATTTATTTATTTTATCATCCGAGGCCTCTGTGTATGTGTTCCAAACAGCTTCTGAAGATAGATAGACTCAATGTAGATTGAGCACCACCCGTTATAGACTTTGGAATTACTCTGTAAAGAATTATGAATAAATAAAGTCTGACAATAACTTTAATATGGTAATTTGGTTAATTTCATAATTGTAAGTATTACAGAGATTATACCTAGTACAGTCTAAACAAATTGTTGTATGTCATGTCAGTCGCTCATTTCGAACATCGCACAAGAATGAGCAGACGTTTTTTTTTTTATTTTACCAGCTGTAACAGAGTATTCTTGATGGCCCTCTTTGCATGAGGCCCACCACCACGCATACTGAACTTTCTCATTTGTGAAGAGTCGGCAACAGAAAAAAAATTTAAACAGTAACTAACAAAGCTGTATTACACCACCACATTGTAACCATCCACTACTGTTCTAATCTACAGTACAGATGTTAAACTTGCATGTGTAATCAGCGTTGTCAATGGTTTTCTTACTGCATGTTTTCAAATCCTCCCCACCAACATGAGACAGCTTTGCAAACTGTATAAAACAAATTATGAACAGTGTTTCAGAAGAGTGGAATTACTTAAAGACAAAGTTTAATCGAGGGACTTTTTTCCCGTAGGTCAGACAGACGTGACTGTTAAAAGTCAGTAACTCTGGTACTATACCACTGAAACCAAATAGACCCCTATGGGTTCCATTTGTACGCGATCAAGACCAAAGGGGAGACCAAAACAATTAAAATGTTGATAAACATTGATTCAATGGTCTATCATTCTGATTAACCCTTGAGTGTCATACGTCCTGTTTGGCATTTATTTCCCTGGACCTCATCTCAAAGGTCTCCAGATTAGTTATGGCCAATTGTCCACTCTCTGTGCACATTCTCCCCTAGAGTTGAGGCTTCTCATCTCAAGATTTGAGAGGACTCCACAATGAAAAAAAATGTTAGCTGCAAGATTCAAATCAACCATTTGCCACAAACAACTTTACCTTGTATGAAAAAGGATTGTGGCATTTTGTTTGTGCTGTTGGGTATGTTTTATTTAATTTGCTTGCTTTGATTTATTGGCCGAGTTGTACATCGAACCTTTATGCAGACATTTCTCAGGACTGTTTCATAAAGTGCTTGTAATGGAGTTGTGATAAAATAGCTCGTCTGTCGCATGATTTATTTATTTATTCATAGTCTTTACACTGGAGGCCTTTCCTGACCAAATCAGCTCATTATTATTATTATTATTATTATTATTATTATTATTATTATTATTATTATTATTATTATTATTATTATTATTAACATAAAATGTGCGTCTACCACGCTCGTTCGTATCCTGTTAAGCTTTATTGTGAAAGAGCAAAGGGAAGTCGAATGTATTGAGTCGCGCTTAGAATAGGCGACACTGGTTTCCTTGCAAAGGAATGTAGCTGCAGTAATATTTCTTTTAGGGATGGATCTCTGACTAAATTAAGATGACGGAACTGCACTTTCCCTTCTTCGACAGCTCCGTGAGTATTTTTTTCCATTGCCACTCGGGAATCATCATCCAATGGAGCCACAAATGTACGTCCGCAGAGGGGAACGCTAAGCTAGTGCGGACTGTGTCGCTAACATTTGTTACTTAAAACGGAGACTAGGGATAACGTTACCTTTATCTAGAGGTGGGTTAAAATTGGTCCAGGTTTGAGTTACGCTCGATGTTGTCACAATCTTCACGATCATCGCAGTTTCTAATCGTTATTGTCCTAAAATTCTAAATGTGCCCAAACGAGCTAACAGTCCGTAAAGCCAATGCTAGGTGGTTACGTTAAAAAGGAGTTCTGCAGCGACCTGGAATTTTTTGTAATAAATAAATATAGTGGAGAACTGTGACATTCCTAATGCTGTCGTACCGCTTCTGAGTGCGTTCACATAATACACTTCTCGGATGATGTCATAGATAATGTCATGATGCACCACTGGAGCCTTCAAGTGCCACGAGTTTGTTTCCGTTCATGTCATCAAGGAGAGTCTATATTTTTAAAAATATAAAATACAGCGTAGTATTGACATCATTTCATGCTGTAGTAATGCTGTGTCTTATGTTCTAACCCATAAGTTTACTATCACTTGCATATTCTGTACCAGTGCTGTTTACTTTCCACTGCACTCAAAAATGTCAACCGCATCTGGGTTTGGGGGATTCAGGTTTTTTCATGGGCACCTCAGTAGTTGGCGCTCAGGGTACAGACTTGCAAACCGCCAACAACCTGCCCAGATATCTACTTTTACCCCATTAAACTTTAAATGATGGACTGTGAACTGTAGATGCATGTTTTGGCTGGTTAGCACTTCTTGCCTTACAGTGCAGAGGTTGTAGGTTCAAATCTGGGGTCTTGCCTACCTTTGTGGAATTTGCGTGTTCTTCCTGTTCCTCCGTGCATTTTTCCTGGGTGCCCTGATTCCCTCCCATATTCCATAAGGTATTACAGTATTACATATTAAATTTAAAAAATCCACACAGTTTAAAATGTAGTTCTGGGGATATTGACAGCATTTCATTTTTATCTACCATTTATACACCCACCCATTCATTTTCTTTACCCCTAATCCTAAAGGTCAAAGCTAAAATGGTGCCTGACCCATCTGACCATGGACTGGTTGAAGTTCAATCGCAGGCTGCACATTGATAAGTAGAATATACTTTTGCAGCTATTTATTCAATCAATTGTTTTTCTTTTTTTGGAATGTGGGAGAAAGCTGCTTTGGTGTTTAGACAGGTCCGCAGTTTATAAATATTACCTTTATTTATTTATTTATTTACATTTGTACTGTATTATAAAAAAAAAATACTAATGAAGGAAAATGCATTCCCCTGATGTTCTGTTTTTTTTTTTTCTTTCCTCCCCCACAGCATGATGACCTCTTCTATTTCCAACTGGCCGGAAAACGCAACAGCTCAAATATAGTTCTTACCAGATCAGAGTGTTGACAATTAACTTTTGTACCTACTAAGACTCACCATTGCAATTTTTATACAGTTTGTTGCATGATCAATTTATTCAGAAAAAAAAACACTTTCCACCTTTTTGATCATACCATAAGTTTCTGACAAATTGAAAAATGTTTTCGGCGTTGAAAAAGCTGGTGGGGTCTGAGCCGGGCCAGCTCAGGGACAAGAACATTCCTGCTGGCCTACAGTCCATGAACCAAAGTTTGCAAAGACGCTTCGCTAAAGGGGTCCAATATAATAGTAAGCTTTCAAACAACCATTTTTAAACAAACTCGTATACACACAATCTTCTTTTTTGTTACATACATAGCCTATTTCTCCGTGCAGTGCAAACACACTGAAAGAAAGAGCGTAGAATTAAAAATAAGTCACGGGAATTATTATTTTTTTTTTAAAGGTGTGTAAATTTGCTTTTCAAATACTCAATTAAAATATAAGCAAATTGGTATTAATAGTTAAACTCCTAATGTGTTGTTGTTTTTTTTCCCCCCCTAATTCATTTTACTCAAGTGAAAATCGTCATCCGCGGCGATCGGAACACTGGAAAGAGTACTTTATGGTATCGACTGCAGGGCAAGAAGTTTGTGGAAGAGTACATCCCCACTCAGGAGATTCAAGCCACAAGCATTCATTGGAACTACAAAAGTGGGTGGTTTTTAACATCTTTAAAAGTCTAGTCAATGCTCAGTGTGTCTGTGTTGTTTTTTAATCTATTGCTCATTCATTCCAGTGGCTCCATATCAAGGTAAACTAGTTCGATTTAGCCCAAGTTTGGTAACCGTTCGTTGTTGGCTTTGCTGTACTAGCCCTTGCTCTTCTTGTAGTGTTCTAAATAATAGAGCAGTCACTGAATCTGTGTGAGCGTATCATCATAATCTCTGTGTTAGTATAAACTTCTGCAAAACAACACTTAGATAATTAAACCTCCTCTCATGTTTCTCAGCTACTGATGATGTGGTCAAGGTCGAGGTGTGGGACGTGGTCGACAAAGGTAAGTGGTGGTGAAAAAGTGTGTCATGGTGCATCGAGCTTTTTGCTAAGTCTGACCTCATCGCCACAAATCAAACTGCTGAATGTCATGACTCCATGCGTGGTTGTTGTTTTGTTTCCTGTCCTCACTCATTTCTTTTCTGAACCCCTCGCGCTCATCTCAGGCCAAAAATATCCTCTTCCTGAAGGTGTAGGTGAGCGCCACTCTAGTGTGTAGAATTTCAACACTGTTGTGTGCTGTTGGTATGCGACACCGTCCTCCATTGTTATCTGAGAATTGATATTCTCGAGGTTTGCAGTTTGGCTACACCTTAAAGTTTGGCTGTTTTCTTGCTGTGTTTACAATAGTAGCCCAGATCATCTACACACTAACCAAGCTTACTGATACTAACGATACTGGGTTACTATACTTGAAGCATAGCGTTTTGAGATGTATTGGTACACTGCAGTTCTGTAAGAAAAGTATGTGCTGCTCTGCTTGCTCCACCCACAAACTCACCGAAAGCGAGAAGAGAACCCTACATTTGATGTAATCCCTCTTTTATCTTGATCTTTCAGGCAAAGGCAAAAAGCGTGGAGAGAATTTGAAACTGGAGAATGAGCCACAAGAGGTAATAGTAATCACATGACTGTCATGTGTTAAGAACAACTAGCTTACTCATAGGATGTGGGTCAGTGATGGGGGTGGGAGGTGGGGGGGGCGTCTCCTAGGCTGTTACCAAATCAAATTGATGTGGCAGTTCTTATGTATTATCAATAATTTTATGTGTTGCAGTCAGATGAAGTAGCCCTTGATGCAGAGTTTCTAGATGTGTACAAGAATTGCAATGGAGTCATCATGATGTTTGACATTACCAAGCAATGGTAAGAATCGTCTGTGTCCTCACTTCAGGGTATACTAGAAGTTGTTTTTAGAAGTAGACGTAAGTGAAGTGTAATCAACTCCGGCTTTGACATCGCTTCCTCCTCTCTAAATTACTTAAGTGTAAGTTTCTACTAGATTTGTTTGGTCTGCGATTTTAAAATTGACTTTTATTGAGAGCTGTCCACAATATGTTTTCAGGACATTTAACTACATCTTAAGGGAACTTCCCAAAGTTCCCACTCATGTACCAGTTTGTGTGCTCGGAAACCACAGAGACATGGGTGAGCATCGAGTCATCCTCCCTGATGATATAAGAGAGCTAATTGCTGGACTAAACAGGTAAATCTCATTTCTGACCAAATGCCGCATCTCCCTAACACAAGACAATCACCTCAAGCGAGAAAGGTCAATTGTAAGAGTCTTTAGAAACAACAAAATGCTCAACTAAACACACCTTCTCATTCAATGCATTTTCATGTTTCATTTATTTATTTTCTGGACGATTTACATTGTAGATTCTCACAGAACATGTGGAGTTATGTACTTCACAACCAAAAAGATGAGATAGCTCAAATCATGTTTTGTATCTTCGTTCCTTTAAAATAGCCAGCCCCCCCTTTGCCCTGATTACTGCTTTGCATTCCCCTGAAATGCTTCAAGAAATATTATCATATTATGATGAAACTTATATGTTTACAATGCCAATCGCCCACTAAAACCAATTCTAAAATTTGTGCATGAACTCAATTATTAAAACTACATTTGTATTAATAAAATATGTTTAATGTAGCGACTTAAAATTCGTATTTTCATGTAGTGCATTCACCATAAAAAAGTCTTAATTTACATTTAGCTTGATTCAGGGAGCAGCAAATGCTGCTTATTATGTCTGTGTAGATTCTCAATCTTTTATTTTTGTGACCATACTCACCAATACAGAAAGAAATAACTGCCTTATCTTGGCAAGGGGTGGGATAGTCCATTGTTTTAGGAGAAATGCACAAATTTTCATTTCTTCATTTCCTGCCTTATTTCTTAACATTTTAATCAGGCACTGCATGGCCACCCCACCCTGGGTGCAAACCACATACTGTAAAAAATGCGGCACCTGATCATGTGTTGGTTTCCTTCCGTATCGTCTCCACCACTACTAGTGGCACTTGTCTTTGACCTTGTTTGTCTGTAATTTATCCATTTTTACATTTGGCACCTGTTTCTTGTATTCTTGCACTCTTGTACACTGCTGTGGCAAGAAAATTTCCCCACTGTGGGATAAATAAAGTTCAATCAAGCAATCAAGCAATCAAGCAATAAAAATAAAGATGAAACCATTTCCATGTACAATTAAGATATATTTCAATTCAGCTATTGGGCAGCACATGCCACAAGACTTACCTAGCGAAGCATCAAAAAAATTACAAGCATCTAATTGATCACGAAAATGTATCCTTTTGGCTTTTACGCTGAGAAAACACCAATTTTTTTTCCATCGAAGAAAGACTTGCATTGACTTTGAAGGCATGTTCAAGGCGAGTCGGAAAGCGCACAATATTGTAATGCCAGAGTTGCGTGCTCCCAGTGCTTCCTAGTCTTATAAATTGTACATCACATGTAACTATAGTGTTTACATGAGTAGTACAGTAGATAGCATGAAGTCTAGTGTATTTCTGGCCTGTAAGATTTGTCTCCTTGCTGAGTTGGAGATCCCACATCAGGGAGTGGGTTGATTAAAGTTCTGATAGTGGTGCAAATTCCCAACCTTTTGGTCGAACTTAACGCATCAGCAGTTGCAGCACAACATACGCAATACCAGTGGTTCTTAACCTTGTTAGAGGTACTGAAACCCACTAGTTTCATATGCGCATTCACCAAACCCCTCTTTAGTGAAAACATTTTTTTTTTTCAAATTCATGACATTGATGTTTTTTTACTGGTGCACAAAATGAGCCGTGCATGAACATCACCATGTTCAAAGAACAAAACCAACACAATACATGAACTCATGACAAATTACACACCTGCAAATCAGTGTGACTTCTGCTGTTGCCTTTGCGAGACCAGTTCAGACATGCGTCATCACAAATTTACATGATACTCCACAGTGGAGGCTCTGCCTAGGGTTCGATCGAACCCAGGTTAAGAACCACTGCGCTATACACGCTCCATGCTTGTCTTGATGGAAGCGGAACATTAGTCTTCTGTGTTACCGGATTTTTATTTCGTGTTGGTTTTGCTTTGCATTCACACAAAGGGAAAGTACCAACAAATCGTTATTTTACCTTATATTAATTATTATTTTAGTGTTGAGGCCCACTTGACATCAGATCTGGCTGAACTACTACATGGTTGGTTTGAGAAGCCTTCATGTCAATGGGTAATTCCAGTCATTTTAGGTTGAATTGCCTCCTCGTGGCAAAAAACACACTTGGAATTATGTTAGAGAAACTGATTGATACTCTTCTTAAATAATAAGTGTTTATGATATGCACAGTGATCAATTATTACACATTGCCAAATAAAGAACTCTAATATAATGAAATTTGTTGTCCATTTAAAAGTTTGAAAGCTCTAAAATTCAACTTGAAAGCATTGTGTTTTATATAATATAATGAAATTTGTTGTCCATTTAAGAGTTTGAAAGCTCTAAATATAACTTGAAAGCATTGTGTTTTCCAGACCAATGGGATCATCCTACATCCACTATGCTGAATCCTCAATGAAGAATGGCTTCGGCCTCAAATACTTGCACAGATTTTTTAACATCCCCTTTCTACAACTACAGGTAATCTTTTTCCCTCACTTGCTATTATTAATATGAACGATTAAGGATTTTGTTGCAGATTCTAATCTTTGTGATTTTGTGTATGCAGAGAGAGACCCTTCTGAGGCAACTGGAGACCAACCAGTTGGACATGGATGCCACCCTAGAAGAGCTTTGTGTGCAGCAGGAGACAGAAGATCAAAATTATGAAATGTACAAGTGCTCTCCCTCCCTCTTCTTGTGTTATGATTTTGTTGATAACGTCATTGTTGTAATGTATTTCAATTTCTATAGCTTCCTGGAGAACTTAGAGTCTCGCAATAAGGGCTATGGCTCACCTGGTCCAGCCAATGGTCAGAGTCCGTCCTCAGGCTCCCAGTCCCCCATTGTTCCTCCGAGTGGGGCCTCCACGGGAAGCTCCAGTCCAAGCACACCTCAACCCCCAATCCCTTCCCAGCCACTCCCACAGTCGCCTTCTGTGACGGCTTCTTCGGTCCCAGCTCTCGCTGCAGCCGTTGGCAGAGCAGCCTCGCCTTCCGCTGAGTTAAAGACTTCAGCGCAATCACCGGAGCACCTTCAGTCCTCCATTGCGCCAGTATCAGCCCCCCAGAAACGCAGCTTCATGTCTCGATGGTTTGGGTCATCATCGCCTGTCCCTGAAGCTTCTGTTACTGCGGCAGGTACGACTCCTCTATACCTTAACCCTGAATTGGTTTCTTTTTTGCATTTTACATCTGTGCAGTGTTCAAAAGAATTACTTCACATAAAATTAGTTGACATGGTAGAAGACTCACTCTTTGAAAGAACTCTTTATTCAGTCGTATTTAGTTTTAGATCCAAGATTAATATTTAGACATTTCTTGAATGAAAAGCTTAAATAACATACGTATATATGAACACTAGCAATATAATACTGAAACTGCCACTTAGATGTCTCATTGGAGTAAGTTCAAAAGTTTTTTAATTGACCAATTTTGCATGCGTGCACATCATATATATTCTTACCGCAATTTTCGGACTATAAGTCGCAACAGCCATAAAATGCACAATACAGTGAAAAAAAACATATAAGTCGCACCGGAGTATAAGTCGCACTTTTGGGGCAAATTTATTTGTCAAAATCCAACACCAAGAACAGACATGAACCAGAAACAACAGGCTAAACGATACGGTATGCTAACGTGACATATACACAAACGAGGAGCTGAGAACGGGCCTGAGTAACATTCAGAGTTATTCAAATAAGTATTACATAAATAACACGTTTATCAAACCATCTGTGTCACTCCAATTCATTAAATCCATCGATCGTCCTTTATGTAAACAATGCCGCATATGCGCCACATACTTCGACGTCGGACTCGTAAGTTGCATTTCTAATTATTCCACAGACCCATATAACGATATATAAAGTATATTAAAAATAACTATCATATAACAACAATATTATCAAACCATCTGTGTCACTCCTAATCATTAAATCCATCGATCAAATTCCTCGTCCTTTATGCCAACAACGCCGCGTGCGCGCCGCACAGATCTAGTATACAACTATATTGTAGTGTTAACAAAGTACCAGGAAACACGTGGGTTTGGTAAACGGCTCTTTATTTAACAAAACAAGAGTTCAACGAGCCAACAACTACTGAACTGTAACGATAAAAACATATACAAGTTGCTACATGAAATAAAATGTATCAAATACCGTATTTGCCGGTGTATTGGTCGACCTTTTTCGATCCAAAATCGACCGAAAAAAATCGACCTAGACTTATACACCGAGTCATAAAATTTAACTTCGTATTCATCGCTTCAAATGTGATGGTAACCAAGGCCGTTTCTCATGCATCTCATTGTGCGTTGCACTTAGAAAATTTGAACCGGGCGGCGTGCGCGAGTGCGCGGCCCCTGGAAGTCGAATGAGGCGCCGCGATCTCCTGCGCGGTGCTTATAAAGTGCCGATCCGCTCGGCTTGGAGCTATTTCCGGCCTCCCGTTGGTGCCGGGCGGCGTGCGCGAGCTCGCCGGCCGCGATCTCCTCCGCGGTGCTTATAAACAGCCGATCCGCTCGGCGAGGGCTATTTTCGGCCACTTGGCGCGTGCGCACGGCCTCCCGGATGTGCCGGGCGGGTGCGCGAGCTCGCCGGCCCCTGGAAGTCCAATGAGGCGCCGCGATCTCCTACGCGGTGCTTATAAACAGCCGATCTGCTCGGCGGGGGCTATTTTCGGCCACTTGGCGCGTGTGCACGGCCTCCCGGATGTGCCGGGCGGGTGCGCGAGCTCGCCGGCCGCTGGAAGTCCAATGAGGCGCCGCGATCTCCTCCGCGGTGCTTATAAACGGCCGATCCGCTCGGCGGGGGCTATTTTCGGCCACTTGGCGCGTGCGCACGGCCTCCCGGATGTGCCGGGCGGGTGCGCGAGCTCGCCGGCCGCTGGAAGTCCAATGAGGCGCCGCGATCTCCTCCGCGGTGCTTATAAACAGCCGATCCGCTCGGCGGGGGCTATTTTCGGCCACTTGGCTCGTGCGCACGGCCTCCCGGATGTGCCGGGCGGGTGCGTGAGCTCGCCGGCCGCTGGAAGTCCAATGAGGCGCCGCGATCTCCTCCGCGGTGCTTATAAAGTGCCGATCCGCTCGGCTTGGAGCTATTTCCGGCCTCCCGTTGGTGCCGGGCGGCATGCGCGAGCTCGCCGGCCGCTGGAAGTCGAATGAGGCGCCGCGATCTCCTCCGCGGTGCTTATAAAGTGCCGATCCGCTCGGCTTGGAGCTATTTCCGGCCTCCCGTTGGTGCCGGGCGGCGTGCGCGAGCTCGCCGGCCGCGATCTCCTAAACAGCCGCATGCGCACGGCCTCCCGGAATTTGAACACATTTCGTCAATAAATTTCGCATATTGAATTTTGAAGTTTAATATAATGCAACAATTGAGCTCAACTTATACAAAGGATATATCATAAAATCGTAAATTTCCGTCGAATTTTAGGGGGTCGACTTATACACCGAGTCGACCTGTACACCGGCAAATACGGTAACTATAACATAAATACGTTTTTCAAACCTTGTGTCACTCCAAATCATTAAATCCTTCAAACGTGGGGCCCTTCATCATCTTTGTCATCCCGTGATAGAATCCTTTGTCCTTATGTAAACAACCGCCGTGCTGCTAACGTCACTTGCAGGTCAAATGACAATAATCCCTTGCTACATCGCGGTTCGTTTAACGCGCTTTCACTATATCACGGATTTTTGAATTTTGAAAATTTGTGAAAAAATTCACATATAAGTCGCTCCTGAGTATAAGTCGCCCCCCCACCCAAACTATGAAAAAAAAAAACGCGACTTATAGTCGGAAAATTACGGTACTATGCAAAACGTTTTTCAACGTTAATGTGACTTATAACATCTACAACTCACTTGAAAATGAAAATAAATCTTTCAGAGTAGAATTCAAAATAAAAACTAAGTTGTGTTTTTAGAAGTGTGCACACTTTTTTTTTATATATAAGTGGGCATTGGGTTTTGTTCATAATTAAGCAATTGTGTTCAAGCCCATGGTAAAAAAGACTCAGCACACACACACTTGCCACTATTTAAAATACACCAGATTGACCCTATACCAAGTTCAGATACTTTATTAGTTGCTAGTGTTGGAAAAGCATTTGGTAGCTTTCTCAATCTTGCCATCCACCTCTTTGCAGCCTACCTAACCAATTATCTTTTTTATCGATTTTTGGAGGGATGTACTATTCACGGTAATGACCCTCATGATGACTGTCTTCGCTTTTTCCATGGTATAGTTAATGCCTTGGAAATTCATTTGTTTCATTCTCCCAATTTATACTTTTGAACAAAGAGATCGCTGTGATGCTGTGAAAGATTTCACATACAAAAGGTTAATCAGAGCACTATGGTTCGACTGCACATAACCTATTATTATAAAGAAAATTTGGTTGTTGATTTCCCTTTAAAATGGTGGTAGGTGTGTTCTGACTCCCTATTAACATGTGGTTATTTGTGAACACAGCCACCTCCTCAGTTAAAAGGGTGTGCACCTAACCACATTGTCAGTTGTTAATATTTACTTCCCCAATCAAATGTGTTTTATTTCCCAACTTGGGTTATACAGGTTTGGTCATGTGTATGGTGTAAAAAGTTTTGTAACTATTTATCATTGTGTAATTTGTTTTATATCACAAAAAAAACAGGCATTTGTAAAAGGGTGTGTGGGCTTTATGTATTAACTAAGTAGAGGGAAGTCACAAGTCCTAGCCTGAGCTGTTGAGAAATTCAAAGACTGCAAAATACTCATAGTACTTGCGGGTATTAAAATGTCTCTGTTTCATTGCCACGTTTAGTGTAGGAAGATTGCAACACAGTTGAACTGCAATTGAACACAAACATAATCAACAAGGAGAAAATATTGTAACTATTATCGTGACTACTCGTGAGATGCAATGTTTTCCTCAGAGGATGGACCTGCACCAGTGTGTCCTACTGTAGTACAAAGCGTGGATGACTTTGTGCCAGACGACAGACTGGACAAGAGTTTCCTCGAGGACAGTTTGCCCTCAAAGACAAAGGTGCCTCAGCCAGCTGCAGCAGTGGACAGTGACAGGTGGGCACTTACTTTAACTTTTGGGGGGAATATTGCGGTAGTTGTGATGGAATGTTTGCACAATGATGTATATCAATATCTCTTATTGTTATTACTGTTTTCTTTTATTTCAATTATTTCTATATCTGAAAAAAAAATCATTATTTCAAAAAATTGCAACACACCATTTTTATTTGGCGATGTCCTTCATTACACCCCCACCATTTAGGATTAGATGAGCTGTAACCTAACAACCTGCTTTTGTTTTGATTAACACTGCTTGAGGGTATTATAATTTTCTGTATAGATGCCTGAATAGGATGCAGATTGTTTAAAGAACTACACACACAACTACATTCAAGTGAATAGACATACTACACAATGTGTATTTGTTTTTTCATTATCTGTCCTAGTGATTTTGAAGACAGAGGAAACCCCATGGTGTCTGGTTTCCAGGACGAGCTTGATCCAGATGACACGGAGCCCAGTCTTCCACAGCCTAAAACGTTGCCTCCCAGTAAAGATATCATTCTGACCAGTGATGAGGATGACCAAACAGCCCCTTCTGGCAAAAACCACCATGACCTGGACAGTGAACCTGAACTAAAAACGTAAGTCTTGACACATCACCAAACATGTTGACTGGACTAATGCATGGTATGACAAGTCATCTTACTTTTTGCCTGTAACTACCGTATTTTCCGGACTATAAGTCGCTCCGGAGTACAAGTCGCACCAGCCATAAAATGCATAATAAAGAAGAAAAAAAACCTATATAAGTCACACCTGAGTACAAGTCGCAATATTGGGGGGACTTTATTTGACAAAATCCAACACCAAGAACAGACATGAATAGGCAACAACAGGCTAAACAATACAGTATGCTAACGTTACATAAACAAACGAGGAACTGAGAACGTGCCTGACGTAACATATTAACGGTTATTAAAATAACTATAACATAAATAACACGTCTATCAAACCATCCGTGTCACTCCAAATCATTAAATCCATTGAAATCTTTGTCCTCTGTCTAAACAACGCCGCTGCTGACTCCGGACTGCGGCGCTGATGTCGGGCTCATTGTCAGTTGCGGTTCCAGTTATTCCACAGGCCTATATAACTATATATATAAGCTATATATCAAATCACTATAACATAAATAGCAGTTTTATCAAACCATCCGTGTCACTCCAAATCATTAAATCCTTCAAAATCTTTGTCCTCTGTGTCACTTATAAACAACACCGCTGCTGACTCCGGAAGTACATGCGGCACTTAGGTCAGACTCATTGTCAGTGGCGGCTCCAATTATTTCACAGGCCTAGTGTGCCCTCATGCGGTTTAAAGTGAAAATAACGTGTGAAGTGATCAACTATATTATAGTAAATAAGTAATGTGTTAATGATCAAGTAATAATGTGTTAATAATTTCACGTATAAGTCGCTCCTCATTATAAGTTGAGTTGCACCCCTGGCCAAACTATGAAAAAAATGTGACTTATAGTCTGGAAAATATGGTATATTTGCCATAAATATAAGTGCAATCAGAATGTGATGGGAGTCTTTTTGTATTTGGCAATGAAAAATTAATTCTACACACGAGTTCAATGTAAAAAAGTATGGTTGTGTATGTCACATTCAGTCAGAGGTTAATTATAAATGCTGCTTCTTTGGCTAAGAGGTACAGTATATCTAAATCAAAAAACGTTTTGGGAAAGTACAACTCACATGATTTATACAAGTGCAGAGCAGCAAAGTGCAACATACGACTAATAAGAATTCTGCCCCAAGGCGTTATTTCAAATGTTTGAGAAACCGGGTGGCACATGGGAGACTGGTTAGCACATCCGCCTCACAGTTCAGAGGTAGCAGGTCCAATGTTTGAGAAACGGGGTGCCCTACCCCGTGCCTGCGTAGGTTTTTTCCGGTTACACTTCCTCACACATCCTAAAACATGCATGGAAGGCCGATTGATCACTCCAAATTGCCCGTAGGTGTGAGTGCGAGTGCGGATTGTTGTTTGTCTCTGTATGCTCTGCGATTGGCTGGCAATCAATTCAGGGTGTCCTCCGCCCACTGCCTGCAGACTGCTGGGATAGGCTCCGACACACCTGCGACCCCCATGGGGACAAGCGGTACAGAAAATGGACGAATTGATGTTCAAGAAATCCAAGGAAGATATGATGACATTATCAAGTATTGGTAAATCTCTCTCTTTCAGCTGCATCAGCAAACCAAAGGTGGCATCTAAAGCATTAGAGCCCAGTGACCAATCTGCTGCTCCCATCTTCCTCACTTTAACTCCAACACAAGAACAGCCCACCCAGCAGCATGGAAAAAAGAAAGGAGTCGTACCCATTGCTGGTGACTCTGACACTGACCCTGAGGGCCCTGTGGCCCAACAGATGCTCTCTTTTGTTATGGATGACCCTGACTTTGAGTCTGATGCATCAGACACACCAAAAATAGCAAAGGTAAAGTATAACAGACTTACCAGTATATCATAGAGTGTAAAGAACGTGTCTACAAACACCCAATGTCTTCACAGATACTTTTGTTCATGAGTAGGACAAAATTATTCTTGAGTAGGACAAAATAATAAAAAAATAATTTACAGCGATGAATGTGCTGATGAATGGGGTAAAAATATGAACCCAAGCTTCTGTAGTGAAGGATGTACTATATGTCTGTCACATGTTTACTTGTCGTTCCCAATGAAATCCTCTGTCGCCCATACCCATAGTCCTACTGTTGTGTCATCCTCAGACTACATTCCTTGCCAGGGATGATCTATCGGACCTTTCAGATGATGACATCCAGTCAGCCAAGGTGCCAAAACCTGTGAACCCCACCGTGATCTCCTTTAAACAAAAGAATGTTACTGATCTTTTTGGTCTTGGCATCCAAGAAGAACCTTCAGCAACCAAAGAGAGCAGTGAGGAGCAAGAAGGCAAGATCATGGAAATGTTCCTTTTTGTTGTTACCACAACTCCCGCAGCCTCGTTGTTTATGTATCAACAGACTGTTGGTTTGTTGTAGTTTGAAAAAAAAAAATGGTTGAATAGCTCCATCCCTGTCATGACAAGGTGACATTTCGATTAACAAATTAAGACTACAAGGATAGGCTTTAGCACACCCGTGCCCTTATGAGGATAAAGCCGTTCAGGTGATGGACGGACGGATGGATAGAAATGAAATGAACTGCAGTGTTCAGCTTCACCGTTTACAGCAAAAATTTAACTGAAAGGGCAAGCCTAGAAAGTGGTATACATATTACGGATAAGCTGGTTTCAGGACCCTTCACAGCTTTTGCCAGGTAAAACACATAAAATGTGTATCTGTTAGTGTGAGACGATTATTTGTCAATGGATACTATCCTTGCACATCACGCAACTAATATTTTTATTTTCTTTGTTTTCAGAGAAAGAAAGCAAACACTCTTCCAAAGACAAGAAGAAAAAGAAGAAAAAAAGCAAAGAGGTAAAGTTTTGCACAATCGCACAAAAGGTTGCTAGCGCTTTAGTTTGATTAAATGATTCAATAATCCTGCTCCATTTTCAGGAAGATGAAAAGAGTAAGAAGAAACATAAACATAAGAAAAAGGAAAAAGACGAAGCTGTTGATGACAAAGAGAAAAAGAAGAAGAAATCGAGGACCAAGAAAACAGAAATGGATGAGTTGGAAGACTTTTTAGGAGGCGGGTTGAGTTCCACCAAAAGAGAAGATGGAGATTATGAAGAACTTTAGAATATCCTCTTCTATTACTAAAATGGACTTCAGAATAACCATGGCAAAGAGTGAGATCACTACCCAGTTGCCCGACTTGTATGTGCACAAAGTTGTATCCCAAGCCATACAAAATGCAATACATGAGGCTACCAACAACCACCAAGTAAAATCTCAGACACTCTGGATGTGACCCTGTTTGTTCTACTGGTCTGATTGGGGTTTCCTTGACTGCACTTACGTGGTGTCTTTCATTCTATTCAACTAGAAACAACAAGGAGACTACAAAATGACCTTCGGTATAGCTGTAGTTTTTTTTTTTTTTTTTTTTTATGTGATTAAACATTTGTGACGATTTGATACTCCGCAAGAAATCCATCTCCATTCTGACCATTCTGTCTCAATCTTGGTGTGGTTGGAATAATGTTTGCCAGCATGCTCCAAGTAACAAATGCCTCCCCTTTTGTCTCTGTACTTGTGCTTTGACGTGTCACACCACATTTTTTTTCTCTCCAAGT
Organism: Syngnathus scovelli; assembly: GCF_024217435.2. NCBI lineage: Eukaryota > Metazoa > Chordata > Actinopteri > Syngnathiformes > Syngnathidae > Syngnathus > Syngnathus scovelli. The sequence continues at coordinate 10,177,610 of NC_090849.1, read as the reverse complement.
TTACAACTGTAAAGTTAATCCATACAACAATCTTCTTCTTTCCACCATTGAGTAGCATTTTACAGACTACTAACATTGGATTTTTTTCTTCAGTTTTTTTTTTTTTTTTTTTTTTTTAAACAGCAGCACCTTTCATGAAAGTTATTCCAGCTGGTCTTTGTCATGCCACTCTATGCATGGGAAGTTGGAAATATATGTGCATTCTACTAATTTTGATGGTTATATGTACATAATTGACCTAAAACAAATAACCTTAAAAAAAAAATGATACAATCATCAGTCTGTTTTGTCTCTCATAGAAACAGCCGTTTAGATTTTAAATGATATCCAGGTCAAGAGGTTTATAGTAGCCTGAATCAAAGGTCAGACCAGCACATGTTTTATTTGTCACAACTTTAAGCATTAGCTTATGTCTTTCATCTAATTAATGATTTCCATGCACGAGTTACATACACTCTTGTCTACAGAATTTTCTTATGTCGACACCATGGTGGACCAACATATTTAGTTGCCCTAATTCTAAAATTGGCTTGTTGTGGCTGTAGCAAAACTGCAGTTGCCTGATGTTTCTGTGATCTTTTGAAGCATCTTGCAGAAAAATCATCACTCTACTTAAATCTTTTCTTGCAAGCATTGTACACATCTAAATTCTGTTTTCTTTTAATGCCTTATCAGTGGTTACAATGACTGGTGTGTCGCTATGAGCTATTTTAAGTGTTCTTAAATTCATCTTAGATCTGCGATCAGAATTGCACCTTTGCAGCTGAATTTCATTTATAACGGTTTTAAGATTGCAGTGACCTATTTACTAGGCTTCTTCCTTTGGTTTGTGTCCTTTTGTGTTTATCTGTCTCTGCATGTTGCAGCATTTCCATTTCTAATGATCTGATTACTTGTTACGGTCTTGTTTTGCTACAAGGTGACATGTGCATGGTTGTGTTAGTACATTTTGGTGAAAACTCCAAAACAATGCAACTTTTCATATCTCTGTTTACATTGCAATGTTTTTCTCCTGTTAAATTCTTTTATTTCCACTTGTTTTAAGGAATCATAGACTGTCATGCCTGTATGTTTCAGGCCAGATTGGTTGCTTCTGATAGAATTTTACTATATCATCTTAAGACTACGTGTCTAACATACCTGTCTTTCAAAAAAGTGGAGTACTAGAAAAATTATTTGTTTCCACCTCCTTTCCCACACTCCAAGTTTACACTCTATTGGTTTATTAAGTGTGTTTAAAACTCCACAGCTGAAACAAAACAGCATTGGTTATGTTTTTTTTACTTCTCCAATTAATAGAGGATAAATGCAGAAAGCAGTTTCAAGGAAGCATGAAGCCTGTATGTACAGCAAGAAAATAATTTATTATGAAAATAGTATATGACAAGTGTCACTGATTTTCCATCAAGTTGTTGTAGGGTGGAAAAATGTGAGATGATTTCATATAACGAGTAATATTTTGTAGAACTGACATGCACTTTGAAACTGTTTTTTCACCAAGTATGAGGTTTCTTCCAAATTTAAATAGTGTAACTTAGAAAAAAAGAATCCCATAATTTTTTCCCTACTTCTTAATGACATGTTCCATCTTTACACTGTGTGAGTTTGACAGTGTTGTCCAATAAATGCAAACATATTTCTGAATATGCTGCCTTTTTTTATGTTTTGATGTGACTGGAAAAAAAAAAAAAAAAAACTGGAAGTTGTGGGTAGTTACCAGGGAAAGACCAGTGTGCTATCCAAGCCTAAACTGGGTGCTTCTCTGCAATGCGCGAACAAATAAAATGCTTTGGTTAGCATAACATGAAAAAAATAAAACATCAGTATCAGCTGACTTTGGGCAAGGGATAGTGAACTGGTCACTAACTCATGACTGGGACTAGGACACAACAGAGAAACAACCTAAAGCAGTGGTTCTTAACCTGGGTTCGGTCGAACCCCATGGGTTCGGTGAGTCGGCTTCAGGGGTTCGGCAGAGCTGGTACGTAATAGCACCCCCCCCCCCCCCCCCCTAACCCTAACCCTAACCACCCCCTGTCCGCGGATGGCCGAACACACCGGTAGCTCCCCCTCGTCCGCGGATGGACGAACACACCGGTAGCACACCCCCCGTCAGCGGATGGCCGAACACATCGGTACCACGGTCACCCTTGTGGAGTGACGTCACATTGTAGTCAGCCGTGACATCGTGGTCTTTTTTTTGCCCGACTTCGCAAATCGGACCTGCTTATTCCAAGAGGCGTTCGAGTGCACTTTCCTCGCTGGCAGCCCAATAAGTCCGACTTCCCACTTTTCTCGAATGCAGCAGTTTTGGAATCATTTTCCGTGTGCTAGTATCAAATGCTCCTATTGGCCCCGACTTTGGCCAATGAAGAGCAAACTTGTATGGGGGACTCCTTTCCATGTGGGTACTGGTAAACTGCTACCTGCTAGCCAAAGGGAAAAAACATGGTAAGGTTTTTACAAGTCATTCATATTTGACAGACGAAATACAAGTGTATTGTTGAACAAGCACATGTTAACACTCGCTTAAGTTGAAAACGGTGTTGGTATGGTTTTGTGTTGTCTGGGAAAGTCTCAAACTGTACGATGCAACTAATGAATCAACAGCCATGAAGCAAAAAAAAACATTCTATGGCTCCTCGAAGGGAGCATCTAGTACAACGTTAAACTCGTACCAATTAAAAACTATTGGTTAACGACTAACAAACCAAGATAGTTTTAATCTTTTTAATTTTATTAGAAAACAAAAAGGACAATGCTTTCTGCGCGTGCAACAAACAGATTGCAAGCAATGGCGATGAAAGATTTCCTCATGAGCTGTTTGTCCATGTTATTAATTATCATACTTTACATTAATGTGATGGCATTGTTATGTTATTTTGATAGCTTCGTCGAGAGGTCAGACTGAGGCGGGAGTACTTGTATAGGAAGGCACAAGAAGACAGGCTCCGAACAATCGAAGAGAAGAAACAGAAGCTGAAGGGTGCTCTCGATGGTACAGATGGCATGCTCTTCTTATCACCGGAATAGTGTAATGTATGGCATTGACCTCACAGTTTCCCCATTCCTTGTAGAAAACTGTCTGCTTCCAACTGAGGTACGCAAAGATGCATTGCAGCTCCAGAAACTTTTGGAATATGATGATGATGGCGCAGAGGGTTAGTGTTACGTTAGTTAGTACTATTAATCAAATGCTTCAACAATATTTATCCCAGTTAAGTTATATTATGACTTTGCCTCCCTTACAGGTGTCAGCTCACATATGGATGATGAGTACAAATGGGCTGGAGTTGAAGATCCCAAAGTCATGGTCACCACTTCCAGAGACCCGAGTTCTCGACTCAAAATGTTTGCTAAGGTTTGGCCCAGTTGTTTCTGAGAGATTCCTAAACTACTTAATGCGTTAACATAAAGTGCCGTAGCAGGAACACTATAGTAGAATAGACAAGTTAATAATAACATGACAATTTCGGTGTACAGTAGCTAATGTATTAAATGCAAATTCAATGTATCTCATGTTGGCGCGCATTACGTATGTACAATGAGTGTGTCTTAATATCTGGTTCTTCAACAGTAGATACTGTTAAAAACAAAACAAATTTTCAGCAGTTGCAGATTTAAAAATATATTTGCTCAATATTATTACACATTTGTATTGTGCAGAAATGCACATATTTGTTCCTATTTGTTCGCTTGCTCTAGAGATGTCAAAATTACCTGATTAATCAATAGTAAATCAATTATCAAAATAATTGCCATATTTTATCAATTGGATAATCGTTTAGACATTTTTTAACCTAATGTCCTAATCTTTTCATTTTAGGCTCTCAAAAGTAATAATTTGTCTAGCCCTTCATGAAAACAGGCGAATTTATCTTTTTGGTTTAATCCAAATAACATATTTGAAAACATGTGCACTTACTTTGGAAAACAATGACCATCAATCCTACTGGTGTGATGTTTCTTAAGGGTTGTTTTCAAGTCAAGTTTATTTATATAGCCCTAAATCACAAGCAGTCTCAAAGGGCTTCACATATACAAAACAAATTGACAATTATTCTCAAAGCATCCCCTAATCTTAACCTCCTTTGATTTTTTTTTTAAATTAATAAATAATACCAAATAAACAAAACAGCTGCTTTTACTTTGGAAAACAATGACCATCAATCCTACTGGTGTGATGTTTCTTAAGGGTTTTGATTTTTTTTATTTACTAAATGATACCAAATAAACAAAAATACATGGTTAAGAAACAGTAATTGGAGGATTTTTTTTATACCCTTTAACGACGATAACATTTTATCTGATTAATTGATGGAATAATCGATAGAATAATTTATTCTAAAAATAAACCATAGTGACAGCTCTACATTGCACCCAGACGTACTTGACAAAATGAAGATGTGCCACCTGTTTTTCAATAAACACATGTACCTTCTGTTCTGGCACAGGAGGTAAAGTTGATGTTTCCTGGAGCTCAACGCATGAACAGGGGCAACCATGAGATTCCTACACTGGTGCGAGCCTGCAAAGCCAACAATGTCACTGACCTTGTCATGATTCACGAAACCAGAGGACAGCCAGGTTTGTTAATTCTTTAACGCTCAACAAAAGAGATGTTGTAAAAAAAACGTTTCTGAACTGGTTTCACAAAATCGATATTTCAAATACAAACTTTGAACTACAAGTTACCCATTTGAAATAATCCCTCTGGAATCTAACCCAGTGTTTCCCAACCACTGTGCCGCGGCACACTGGTGTGCCGTGAGAGACGTTCAGCTGTGCCGTGGGACTGTCCAATATTAATTACGGAGCGCATTGTAAACAGGATCGCCAAACCACTGGTCAGTTCGCGCAAGGCCTGGTCAGCCACTTGCTAATCGTGCATGTGTGGAGAATCTTGAGATTTCATATTGTGTCGATATGATTGTATTGCATCGGCACATATTCAGTTTATGTGTGTGTTGCTGTGTGCTTTTGCTAACAGTGACAGACACTATGACGGTTGTGGTGCGTTTGTGGTCCGATGGAAATCAGAGAATGCAGTTCAACCGGAGAACCTGGATTGGTTATTTTTCACATACGTAAAATAAGCAGTCAAGTCGAGACTCCTCGACTGTGATAGCCACTCAGCTGCTGTCAGAACAGCAGAGCGTCTTTAAAAGTGACTTTGTTCTTGTTGCAATATTTATAGACCTAGTCTAAAACAGTAAACAAAATCACGTTGATTCTTTTATTTTAATCACAATCACTTTAAATAGTTTATTTCTTACACCGTCTAAAACCTTTTAAAAAAACTGTCACTTTTATTTAAAAAAAGGAATACAATTTAAAGAATATTTAGTATTTATTTCTATTAAATTATTCGACTCTCCATACATATATATGAATAGAACTCTACGTGTTTCGTTGTAATATAACTGATTTTAATATAGGAGCTTAACAGATTTTTGTTGGCGGTGTGACGCGAGATTTTTTCCAATGAAAAGGTGTGCCATGCATGAAAAAAGGTTGGGAAACACTGATCTAACCTACTGTCTTGGCCTTCTCTGCCATGCTTTTTTACATTCTTTGAAAGATCTTCTGGGATGCATTGCAGCTTTGTCATCTAGGCCATCTTGATATGGCTTCAAAATGGGTCCCCTTTAAAACGCCACTTGAGCTTGCAAAGAATTAAAAAAAAAAAAAAACACTCAATGCCACATCTGGTGACTGGGAGGTTGCTTTAGCACAAGTTCTTCTTGGCCATGAATTGTCAGATGGTCAATACATTATTAGCCGGTGTGTTGTCATGTTGAAGCAGCTACAAGTTGCTCTGCCAAAACTCTTGCCTCTTCCCGCAAACAAGCAAGCTATTGCTGGAATCTTGCTGGTTAATTGTGTAGCTCACATTGAAGGGGAAAATTCATAGTTTGGACATATGGATTTTGTGACACTTGTCCTGCAGCTTTTCTGACACATCTCAAGATAGCACATATTTGCTTTTTTTGGGTGGGGGGAACGGAAAGAAAATGTATCTAGATTTGTACCATTTCTGAAGTATCCTGAAATACCGCAAGATGGTGACAAAGCCCTGTTTGTTAGAACAGCAACTTTACTTTCACACCTTGTACAGTGTTCCACCAGCAGTGCTCAAAATCCCACACTTGCCATGATGGAATAAGGATGCAAATCATTCAATCACATCTGAATTGCAATGCATCTAATAATCAGAAATTTCCCCCACCTATAATGGTGAGGGTGCCCTTTTGAAGAAACATAATCTGGACCTCAACATTTTAAATAGTTAGCGACTTGTATCCAACCTACTGCTTTTAGTAAAATCAAGAAAAACTGGTTTTCAGAGCAGGAGTGGCAAACCAATCAGTTGCAATTGACTGTGGCAGACTGTCCCCAAGTAGACTGTGGGACTTAGGAGGGGAACGGTATTTGTGTGCGTGCGTGCGTGTTACTATTATCTATTTTGTTAGTATACAGTGCTACAGCTTACTCGTGCTATCAGTCATGTCTAAAGGATGTCAAGAACCTACATGAATTTTCTTTCATTCACAAGAGTTTCATTTAGGGTCAACATTCCCTCCAATTTAATGTTATGCACAACTAATAAAATCCTATTTTTAAAATAGGCTTTAAATAAAACTTTGTCACTATAAACCTGGTGTGAATGAAAGTAATGGCCGTGATCGTTTGTTCATCCATATTTGCAGATGGCCTCGTGGTGTGCCACCTACCATTTGGACCCACAGCATATTTCACACTTTATAATGTGGTAATGAGGCACGATGTCCTAGACATAGGCACCATGTCTGAGGCCTACCCCCATCTCATCTTTCACAACTTCACCTCACGGCTTGGCAAGCGGGTGAGTACTCAACCATGCTCTGCTCACATGCTGCTGATAGTGTCTTTCATCATTTGTCCGTGAGCTTACCTAATTAATCCTTCTCGCACAGGTATCCAATATCCTCAAGTATCTTTTTCCAGTGCCGAAAGAGGACAGTAGGCGTGTAATCACATTTGCCAACCAAGAGGACTTCATCTCTTATAGGTCAGTATAGAGGTGTCCTCTCATTTAAAAGAACATGTTGCATCATGTGCTATAAGAAGACGGAGCAGTAAACGTGTTTGTGCTTTTTTTTTTTTTGCGGTTTTCCTTTTAACAGACATCACACATATAAGAAAACAGACCACAAGAACATAGAACTGACAGAAGTGGGGCCCAGGTTTGAAATGAAGTGTAAGTATAAATTGAGCCTGGTTTAGAACTCTGCTGCATGTTTTAATCAATCCTGTGACCCTGTGAAAGTTCATCCTGCTTTGAACTTAAACCACCATTTTTGTTATTTGGATATGTATGGGATATTTACTGTATAAGAAAAAAGGGCTCAGTTTCATTTATTTATTATAATAAAAATAATGAAAATGGGCCTGCTTTCGGCGTGGGATTATTTTTCCCGCACCATTTTGATTTTATATTCATTATGCTGGCCGTGGAGATTTTATCATTATCAAGGAATGTAACAAATGTTACATATATGCCGGTTTAGCTGCCTAAATATTAGTGTAAAATGTCTTATCCTGTGTTATGTAGTTTCTTATAAGTACCTTTTTCCCCTTTTGTTTAAACCATTTATGTTGTAATGCATGATCTTTTTGACATTTCCATGTGGAAAATGTTCTCTGACTTTAAATCCCCCTTTCTCTTTCTAGTATACATGATCAAATTGGGCACACTGGAAAATGAGGACACAGCAGATGTTGAGTGGCGACACCATGCATATACGCACACATCCAAGAAAAGAAGGTTTCTCAGTGTCCAATCAGTTTAAAAATATTTACTATAATCGAACCTTTGGACAGTTTATCAAACTGAACGACTGGATTGTTTTTTTTGTTTTGTTTTAATCAGACGTATCATTGTTGAGCTCCCATTAAAAACAAGACAATTTCAATATTTCCACTGTAGATGTCAGCATTTGTCAAGTGATGATATCCTTTGGACACTTCTTGGTTGCATGTCCTGTACTTTTTTAGAATAAAATGTATTTGCACATTTCTTGACTCTTGAATAACAGCCATCATACATTAAATGAAAAGTGTTATTTCCACTGTTGATATTTTACGGCAGGAGCATCCCAATGGGATGTGGTAGATGCAAAACATATATTATGTTAGACTTATCTTCTCTGGTATAGGTGAGTGCCGCTGTTTGCTTCGCTGTAGTTTCGAAAGCGATCAGATTGCAGCTCGACACTACTGTTGTAGACTTCATTTACATGACAGTGAGGTTAGTGAACGCCCATCTCTTCTATGTCCAACTGGCGGCGTCCAATGAAAGAAGGCAGATACAGGAAGTGGCCAATGAAAAAAGAGCATTTCTGAGGTTTTCCGCTTTCCCCGAAGTTCTTGACAGATTCGATTTGAGATTGAGAGAGTTCAAGATGGCTGCCACAGGTAAGAGTTTGAATTTGTATCTAGATTTAAATAATATATTTAGCGATGTTCGAATTATCTGCTAGCTGTAGAAGTAAACGCAAAACCGCACAACTATGTCGTGTTACGTTTTAGATGGCGATGTATTGTAACGAGTCGCCGCTGACGAAGCTGAGAAAGGACCAGCAACAGCTCCGGAGCCGACGCAGTAGTTAAACCACTGAAGTTTGCCAACGTTTTCAACTGGGCTGGCGACGAATAAGCTGAAAAGTACGCTAGCCACTTTGGAGCTACATAATCTCTTCCACTACGGGCACAGCTTAACCAGAGCACAATTGCTTGTTCAAGTTCAGTTAACACTTGGATATGCCAGAATGACATTGTCAGTACGCTGTAGTTGCCTTTACTTGCAAAACTATTTGGCAAGGCAGTTTCAAAGTCGCATAAGTGGCACAGTGCACAGAGACAAGGCTTTCCACAACTCCAAATGTCACGTACAGTAGACAAATCCCACGCTAAGCTAAGTGGCTAACGTTGCATAGCATTAGCATCACTCATCTGTGACTTTTGCAGCTTCGACTTTCCGCGAGTAATGGCATGTATAACGCGTTTAAATGCATTCACGATTACTCAATTGAATGTTACACGGTCTGTGATTTTAGTTATGAGCGTTCAAAGAATATATAATTGCTGTGGGGATCTTATGGCTTGCCAAGTTAATGTTAGACCAAGTAGCGCTTCATGCTATCTGTCAAAATACAGCACCATCATTTGTTTATTCAGCCAATAGTCATCCTCCTTGTGTCAAATGCATATGTACTGTTATTCCCACCATACTTTCCAAGTCCTGCCCATTGGAAAAGGCACTCAGTTGAAATGCCTGTGTTCAACAACAAGCTGGGCTTCTTTGCTCTCTTTAACATTCTCACAAATGAAGCGTGTTAATTTTGTTGCAGGTTGCATGACTCTCTCCTGAGGCTTTGGTGTCAACTGTCAAGAATAGCATCCCCCTCTAGCTATCATTCATCATGTCCTCCACCTCCTCCTACTCCTCTTCAGGAGAAACTAGTCCGGAGGATGTCCCCAGAGGTGGGGGTACCATCCGAGTCTTCCTCCCTAACAAGCAGAGGACTGTGGTGAGACAAGTGATTTGATGCTGCTCTTTATTTTTATACAGCTACTAAAACGCTGCAACTAGATTAATTGCTGTGTGTGGCTTCGTGAAAGTCCATAGCTGTATTGCTGATTTTAAGTGTGATTACTCTCACAAACTTTGACATATTTCTCACTTGGTCAGTGAGTGTGAAACTAACCATTTGGTCTGGCAGATGGTGCTTTTCATAATCCTCCCGTTTTCTGATTTATAATTCAGATCAGATCTATCTCACTTTAATACATTTGTTAGTTTTAAAATATAATGCATATAAGCGCTCTATAATAATAATATCGGGGATATTCTCATTGCCTCATAGCTCAGAGGTATTGGGTAAAAATCTGGGCAAACGCCCTCTTGTGTGGATTTTTTCATGTTCTCCCCGCATTTGAGTAAGTTTTCTCCGGGTACTGTACTCTGGCTTCCTTTTCCTTCCACATTCCAGAAACATGCATGTTAGATTAATTGAACCCTACTCGTCATTAGTTGAGAATTTGAATGTGAATGGTAGTTTGTGTGTGTAATGAGGACATCAATTCATAAGTCATTTGAAAACACTTTCAATCAAAAGATGACATTTTTCACATAAAATATTAAAATACTTGTTTTTAACATGGCGTTTGAATGTGACATTGACAATGTTGTTGAACGGCGGTCTCCTTTTTGCAGGTGAATGTTCGCCAAGGACAGACGGTGTATGAGAGTCTAGATAAAGCACTTAAAGTGAGAGGCTTAAGCCAAGACTGCTGTGCTGTATTCCGCCTTCTCGAAGGGTAAGCTTGCATTTTGTCCTGATCAAGTTATCGTAACAAAAGCAAGATGTTCTAGAAAACTGTGGTGTCTGAAATACAGTTCTTTCTTAAAGTATTGGAATGGCAAGGTTTATTTTTCTTGTATGCTGAAGAAATTTGGGTTTCAGATCAAAAGATTATTATTTTTTTAGACAAAATTTCAGAAGCCAATTTTATTGGTGCCGGGTTTTGACCCTAAAAAAACAGACTCATTCCAAAATACGTTTAGGTAGGTCTTAGCCTCTTAGCATAAGTCTCCCAATTTTCAAAGATTTTGGTAAAACATAGGCCCGGGAATGCGTCATTAAAAATGTATGGGGGCGCTATACAGACTTTTTTTTTTTTTTCTCACCAAAAAGTTCATAAGTATTGATTCTTATGCCAGGCCTGATGTGTGTGTTTGTGCAAAGTTTGTCTTTCCCCCTAGGTTTGTACATTCAAAAATGGCATAATTTTTCTTTATAAACAGTGCATTGCCACAGCAACAGTATGCGACGAAATAAAAAGCTTTCAATAACTTCACATCTTAACCATGTTTAGATCAACGACCCAGAGTTTGAAGACTGTCCGATAAAATCTCTGGGCGGAGTTCGCTGAAATATGATCTCTATAAAAGGCCAAAATTTAGCAAAATCCCCAAATGATGTAAAAATTGCCATCTTTCTTTTAGGATTAGCATATGAATAAAACATGACATACCAGCTCTGCCGAACCCCTGAGGCCGACTCACCAAACCCCTGGGGTTCGATCGAACCCAGGTTAAGAACCAGTGTTTTAGACGGTGTAAGAAATAAACTATTTAAAGTGATTGTGATTAAAATAAAAGAATCAACGTGATTTTGTGTACTGTTTTAGACTAGGTCTATAAATATTGCAACAATAAGAACAAAGTCACTTTTAAAGACGCTCTGCTGTTCTGACAGCAGCTGAGTGGCTATCACAGTCGAGATGTCTCGACTTGACTGTTTATTTTATGTATGTGAAAAATAACCATTCCAGGTTCTCCGGTTGAACTGCATGCTCTGATTTCCATTGGACCACAAACGCACCACAACTGTCATAGTGTCTGTCACCGTTAGCAAAAGCACACAGAAACACACACATAAACTGAATATGTGCCGATGCAATACAATCATATCGACACAATATGAAATCTCAAAATTCTCCGATTCTCCACGCATGCACGATTAGCAAGTGGCTGACCAGGCCTTGCGCGAACTGACCAGTGGTTTGGCGATCCTGTTTACAATGTGCTCCGTAATTAATATTGGACAATCCCACGGCACAGCTGAACATCTCTCACGGCACACCAGTGTGCCGCGGCACTGTGGTTGGGAAACACTGCAGTACAGTGTCAGCATTTTTTCTCTTCAAGAACTTCTCCATCACTGTCACTATCAACTCGTCTCGCTATCCACAATGACAACGTCGCTGTCACTGCTAACCTGCATGGGCATCCCATATACCTGCCGCTGCATCCCTGCGTCATCAATTTTCTCGTCTGCAAGCACAAGGCAAATCGCTACCTGCTGCTGCAACCTTCTGATAAAGAAGAGTACTATATGATTACTCTGCCGGGCGCTACACCGCATAGGCACACAAATTGGAGAATTTCCCATGGCACCCATGACAATATTTTGCGGCAGTGTGCCGCGGCACCCCGGTTGAAAAACACTGGTATAGTATGTAGAAAATGTCAAATATTTTTCCCTTTTTGTTTTTCTGTTGTTGAGATGGGACAACCCAAGTTTCAAGTCACTCGGGTTCACTGTTTAGGAGAAGGGTGCAGATGTATGACTCCTGTAAATGTGTGAATATGGCCTAAAATTGTACTTTGAAATACATACTATTCGTAACTCACTTCCTGTACATGTTCAAAATATCAAGAAACTTTATTTACAGACTCAGTGGTCCAGATAAAAAAAAGACAATACAAAAAATTAAATACTAAGGTATAAAAAACACATGGAAGTGAACAACATCTTAAAAAAATAAAAAGGCAATGACACTCAGAAGAGTGAAGTATACCAGTGCTTCCAAATCACTATATCATTATAAGCATCTTGGACTTTTTACAGGCTTAATTTGCTGTAATTTCATCACAGGTGATGCAGTATATTGTGGTGTGCAATGGCCTCTGAGTAAAGTCACCTCCACTCCATCTGTTCATTCACCAAATTTGTGAAGCAAACTAGAATATTATCTGTATTAAATTTAATGCCAATAAATACCATACTCAGAGCAGACACTAAGAAGCTGTTGGAGACCAGCACTGCAGGAACTGAAGACCAAAAAGTCATTCACACTCCCCAAACATATGATTCACCAAAGTATTGCCAATCATACATACACCAGTATTACAGGTGTTCTGATAGAAAATGTATCAACATACAGATTAAAAATAAATGGAGAGCAGATTCCATCCTGTCCTAATAATTATTCAAAATATATATATATTTTTTTTACTGTAGTCTTTTATTTTACTTTCCAGTCGTAAGAGGCTGACGGATTGGGAGACGGACATTACTCCTTTGGTTGGAGAAGAGCTATTAGTTGAGGTCCTGGATGATATTCCCTTGACCATGCACAACTTTGTGAGTAGTCGACAAGCCTGCTTTCTTTGCATATACTGTAAATTTACCATGCCCCCCCCCCCCCCCCCCCCCCCCCCCCACACACACACACACACACACACACACACACACACTTAAATGTTCCCTTGCTGCACGAATAATGACATTTTTATCTGCACAGGTACGGAAAACTTTCTTCAAGCTGGCTTACTGTGATTTTTGCCACAAGTTTTTATTTAATGGCTTCAGGTGTCAGACATGTGGATACAAATTTCACCAGCACTGCAGTAGTAAGGTACCGACCGTTTGTGTGGACATGGACACAGTAAGCAAGCAACGGTGAGTTGAATCACAGTTCCAAAAGCATTAAACGATTTATACTATGATACTTTGGTTATTAGCAAAGTTTTGTTGCAGTGTGTGGGTTTGATGGCTCTTTCAGGGTAATTACATTTGAAATCAGAACCCCCCCCCCCCCATCACCTACTCTCACATGAACTCAAAGATCAATTAGCATTACTACATTTAAAGATTTTCATCACTTTCTTCAGTCTTCAAGTTTACTTACAATAGGCTTACTATAACAATTCGGAAAAAGCCAAATGATATGTCTTTGGAATCTTCTGTCTTTTATATTAATTATTTTATTTTTATTATGTTTGTTGACAACAATTTTAGTTTGAGACACTCTTTGAGACACTTCGGAAACACCACTTCTATCTGTAAAATTGAAAGGTCAAAAGAAATCAAGAAGAAAATTGCTAAGAACAGGGATGAGAATTTTCTGCGGATCCACAGATGTCGGTGGTTTTTTTCCGTCAAAAGCATCATTTTCGTGAATCGTTCAAAATTTCATTTTTTTTTATACATAAGTGTGTGTGTGGGTGGGGGGTAGGGAAGTGGGCAACATTAGCCTCGGCGACTCGCGAGCATTCTCCCGCCCGTCGCAACGGCATCTTTTGGCACAATGTGAATTTGCGATTGGGTTTTCATCAGTTGTAGACTAGTTATTTACCGTAATTTCCGGACTATAAGCCGCACCGGACTATAAACCGCACCAGCTAAAATTTGGGGATATTTTAGTTTTTTTCTTACATAAGCCGCACCGGACTATAAGCCGCACGTGCACACGAGTTTTTTACAAAGAAAGACAGTACACAAAAACCCGTAAAAATCCATAAATACGCCGCGCCGCCATTTAAGCCTCAGGGTTCAAAGTAACGTCTGAATAAAATGCATTAAAAGTTCACATTCATTACAGCTTGTTTTTGGTGAGCAAAATGTCAGAAGAATTGAATTTAAATGCTGATTGATTGGGTTTTAATACAATGCAGATGGTCCAAACAGCGCCACTGCTTTGTGTAATCTCTGAGTCACATGGCAGAGTAAGAGAAAGGGTTTAGAGCCCTTTGACGCAGGTCACCTAGCGTGCATTTCTACTAAAGCTCATAATAGTCACAAGCAACGCAGCCAGAATAAGCAGCAGCCATAGTAGTGTTTCAAAATAGTATTTTTGTTGTTTTTTTTCTTCAAGATACCGCACAACAGTGGTCCACAGCCTTTTTACGAGTGTATAAAAGTGATCAAGTCATCACAAAAATCACAAAAAAAGTCTTATATAAGCCGCACCTGACTATAAGCCGCAGGCTTCAAAATTTTGGAAAAAAGTCGCGGCTTATAGTCCGGAAATTACGGTAGTTAGATAGATCTAGGGCCTACTCAGCAAATGTTTTCGCCAGCATGGCGAAAGTTTGGGAGAAAAAAGACGAGGGAAATAGACAAGTCGAACGGGGTCAAGAACTGCTTCAGATGGGCATGGCTCGAGAGCAGCGTCATCGTACAACTCAGAACACAGTTCGTAACCACGTGCCTGACGGAACATATCCGTAAAGTAGATGTCCCGGGGAAGGTTTTGTGTATTCTCTGTCAAGATATGATCAACTATTGGAGGTCGCGGCGCTAGGAACATTAAAGAGAACATAGAACCAAAAAAACACAAAGGTACCCCCAGCCACTTTTCAGTGTTTTTTCACATTTGCCATTCTCATCCCTGTAAGAAATTTCATTTCTGAGCACAGTATTGAGATGAAAAGGCATTTAATGGATTAATTTGACATAGAAAGCAAAAACACATGTGCGTTCAAAGTAGCTTGTTAGATGAGTCGCTCACACGTCACTGATGACAATTAGTATCGCTTCCGGATAAGTGTGACATTTTCCAAATGGAACTTCATAATCGGTCCTTATTTACAATTGGATGATCATATCGGCATATCACTAGCTGAGAAGCAACACTGCTTTTAAAGCAATTAGTGACTAATTAAATATTTCTATGAAGTCATCCACTTGAGCATATTGACATAGTTAAGTCTTAACATGTTAGAACACACCTTTTTTTAATGTTATTGTCTTTTTGTCTCATCCTTTTCTACTTGTGCTTGGACGGGTGTGATCCAAGTCCCTGCACAGATGAGTATCCTCAGATACTATTGCCAGAAAATTCCCCATCACAGAGTAATATAGCCTTAACACCGGAGCCTGCTGGGTAAGCTTGCAGACCAAACTAGTTCTAAATGTGTTTAAAAAAAGTTCACCTTAACAGATATTATGATGCACGGTTTGACTTTTTGCTTGCCCTTTCAGGCTGGACCTCTTGTCCCCAACATCAGCCTTTCACTTCCCCATCCCTAGTGGAGATGGCCAGTCTCTGCAAAGGCATCGTTCTACCTCGACACCCAATGTTCATATGGTCAGCACAGTGAGCCCTGCTGTTGCCAGCATTATAGAGGCAAGTGTCAGTTGCCCAATGCGCGATCTTCTTTTGTTCTGTAATTTTGAAATAATTCAGATGTAATTTCTTGTCCAGGAATGGGCAATTTGCAGCCCACACCCCCACTTGGAGTTAATTTTTGAATATTATGAATGTGCTTTCTCTACCACTTTAGTCCTGAAGTATAATAGTATTGTTCACCAATGCATAGCAGACATCTCTTTGTAGCTGGAACTCAGGAAGGCAGAGTACGGTGGTGGCAACGCGTACTTGTAAGCTCTGATCACGAGATCACAACTGACAATAGTCAGAACTGAGAAACAACTAATCTCTTCTAGAATAGGTGACTCTTGCCACCACAAAGACTACATCATGGTGAAACGCTTTGTAATGTTTGCATTAGCCTTAGCATGGTGTCGAACTGCACTAGCCGGGTTTTACTGTATCGCACATACATCACAGTCATGATTTTATATCCACAATGTGAAACACAAATTTAACCCAGTAGTTAAGACACCCATTCAACAAACTATGAGGAGCGATAATGATTCACATCCTTACTACAGAAAAAAATGCCTGCATGCAGGGATTTTCAGTAGCCATAGAGTCAGCCCCTGGAATCCGGCTCTGTTTGAGTCAAGTGTTGTAGTGTCCTTGAGCAAGACGCTTCACCCACCTTGCCTCCAGTGCTACTCACACTGGTGTATGGCCGTGTGCGAAGGTTTGGTGGTGGTCGGAGAGGCTCTCGGCACACAGTGGCAGCCTTGCTTTTGTCAGCCGGCCTCAGGACACCCGTGGCTACATATATAGTGTACTACCACCAGAGTGTAAATTTGTGAGCGCATGAATAATGCATCCAATCAATGTAAAGTGTTATAAAAGTGTCCTGAAAAAAAGCCTGTAGGAATCTGATGATTTGATGTTGTAGTTGTTATAATTAACCGTGCGTGTAATTGTGGCACACATTGTTTGATTTCCTAACGTGGGATTTCCCCAACTGAAAATAATTGGACTAGTTGGATTTTTGTCTTTTAATGTTGGCATTATATTTTTTAGGAGATAAAATAATTTATTAAAAGCTTAGCAACACATCTTGAGCAAGGGTGTCAATAATAAGACACTTAATCTGCTCATGCATGAGAATCAATTGTAAAAAAAAAAAGTGAGGGGGGGGACTACTAAAAAACAAGTTATTTTATATGGAGTGCATAGGTGCCTTATTGTACATCTTCAAACTTGCAGGCATTGATTAAAAGGTTTTAAGCAAAGAGCGCTCTGTGCCGTGTGAAACTGCTCTAAACTGAATGTAGGAAACCCCTGTTAATTGTTCATAATTTTTCTACAGAAAAAGATCCATGATAAGGAGGGACTCAAATTGAAGATTTCTTGACCACATTTTTTTTTTTGTCAATATCTGTAAACTGATTTGGAACAGAAAGAGACTATACAGCAAGCTACTGGACAGTGAAACTAATGAGAAACTCAGCAAGTGATCAGCCCAATAGAATTTTTTTTAATCACTATCACGATAAAATTAAGAAACGTTTCTGCATTATTTTGGTGTTGCGGCATCATGGCATGTCACATGGCCATTGAGTTGTCGCGTGTTATGCTTTCTCGGGTCACTCACATCATGCGAGCAAAGCAACACATTTATTCAGTCTATTTGTCTTTTGCTGGCGGTGTTGGTAGTAAATGTATTATAAAGCCAATGACTTAAAACGAATGTAACGTATCACATTTAACTATGGTCGGTGCGCTATTAAGACATTTATTTTCTTTATGTACTATCAGGATTATAACCCGGATGCTCTAGAGCAGGGGTCTCAAACTCCAGTCCTCGGGGGCCGTATTCCTACATGTTTTCCAAGTTTCCCTCGTTAAACACACCTGATTCAAATGATCAGTTCATCCTCACGTTCTGCAGGAGCCTGATAATTGAATCAGGTGTGTTTAACGAGGGAAACTTGGAAAACATGTAGGAATACGGCCCCTGAGGACTGGAGTTTGAGACCCCTGCTCTAGAGCAAAGCAAATGACCATAATTGTCCTACTTGTTTCGTCCTCACGTCCTGGTGTTGTTCCTCGGGGTTGCCGTCTGCCCTTCGTCAGCCAAATTTCATGAAAAAATGATGACGAATTAATCTTGACTGTCATATCCCAGCAGGCTGTCCGTCTGTGTAAGGGGTTTAAAATGACATAGATTTAAGAAAAGAAAAAATCTAGCCGTTGAAGTGCTTCAAATCACAACTTTGTACTCTGCTCACCAATAGTTATAAAGGAAAAGGTAATATTGCCTATAAGAATCTGCCTTACCCATAAAGTAGAACTGAAGATCTGCAAATGGTCTATTCTGAAGGACATTGTAAAGTTAAGAACAAAGCAAAAATAATTTAAACTAATATGACTGCCTCAGTGCATTGTGACAAATGAATAGTAGTTTTGCCCTTTGGAGAAAAGTCAAGTGTTACACGACAGTAAATATGATGACAATGAAAAAGCCTTCAAGAAAGGCTTCCTATTTGTAGTGTGGTTTTCAAATGGGGTACGTGAAGCCACTTTAGGGGGTACATGAAATTTCTAAATTATGTTTATTTATGTTTGTTTTTAATAACATTTTACAGTTTCTACTTTTATTTAAAATAAAGTTAATGGTTTCTCTTTGAGAACACATCTGTACTATGATCCCAAAAGAGGACACTGTCAACAATTATGTTTATGTGCACAAGTCTTTATTTGTAATTGTTAATTACTATTTCCTCCTTTTTTTTTTTTTTTTTTTTTTTACGCAATGTTAATTACTATCTCCTCCTTTTTTCTTTTATAGTTATTTCTTACCCAAATAGGTCTAGAGACACAAATACAAACAGAGTTCCAATTTTCAATAAATCACCTACTGATGGTACAGTACTCAAACAAAGGAAATGTTAGGGTATACTTGACTGGAATTTTTTTTTTTTTATAGGTACGTAGTTGACAAAGGTTGAGATCAATTTGTCTTAATGTAAAATTCCATGCAATCCATTTAATGAACTTTTTTTTCCTTCAATCCTTTTAGGACGCTGTGAAATTTAACAACACAATAGGTATGCTTTATTTTTATTTATTTTTTTTATTAACAATTTTAGGTGTGGCTTTTTGGTTTATTCTGCATGTTGGTTTTGAAAAGTTAATGGCCTGCCTTTTATATCTGCAGGTCCTGAGCCATCACCAAAGCCATCCACTAGCCCGCCCTCTTTAGGTTCCCCAGGGAGAAGACCACCCAAGTCACCTTCAGAGCACAAAGAACGAAAGCCCTCCTCCTCGGATGACAAAAAGAAAGTAGTATGTAATTTTTGCATAGACATAATCTTTGTCAGTGGATATTTTCTGAGACACAAGTGTTAATTTACAAATTTATTTGGCAAATTGAATGTGTTTTAGCATCGAGGGGGCTACAGGGACTCAAGTTACTACTGGGAGGTCCACTCCCGGGAAGTCACTATCCAGAAGAGAATAGGAGCTGGCTCCTTTGGAACTGTATTCAAGGGAAAGTGGCATGGGGATGTTGCGATCAAGATCCTTAAAGTCACAGAGCCAACACCTGAACAGTTACAGGCTTTTAAAAATGAAATGCAGGTCTTACGGTAAGTTGTTTCACCTTCTTGAAAACAAGTGCGTGAGAAAATATTCAATCACTTTAAGGACAATGATCCTTGATGTATGGAATTTAGGGATTTTATCATCTACGGTCCAGAATGTCATCAAAAGGTTCAGAGAATCTAGAGAAATCACGGCATGTAAGCGGTAAGGCTGGAAACCAAACTTTCAGGCGGCACTGCAATAAAGACCGCCATCATTGTGTAAAAGATAACCCAACATGGGCTCAGAAACACTTCAGAAAACCAATATTAGTAAATCCAGTTTGGCGCTACATCCATCAGTGCAACTTAAATCTCGCAAACCAGAAGTCATTTATCTGTATCACCCAGAAACACCCTTCTGGTTCACCCTTGTGCTTCTCCGGGCATAAACTCATCTAGGATCGACTGAGGCAAAGCGGAAAAGTGTACAGTGGTCTGACAAGGCCACATTTTAAAATGTTTTTGGAAATTGTAGAAGTCTTGTCCTTTGGACCAAAGAGGGGCAGAACCATCCGGATAGTAGTAGTTCAAATGCCAACATGTGTGATGGTGTTGGGCTATGTCAGTGCCAATAGCATGAGTGACTTACACATTTATGAAGACACAATGAATTGCTGAAAAGTACATGCGCATTTAGGAGAAACTAATGGTGCCATCCAAGCAATGTCTTTTTCAGGGGCACTCCTGCTTATTTCACACCACATCCTGCGCATGTTACAACAGTGTCACGGTCGGGTGGGGCATGGAGCAGGACGACCAAGTGCAGCTTGGACCAGGGTTTATTGAAGCAACTCAAAAGGCAAACTGACATGACTTAAACAATAACTTGACTGACTGACCGGGACGTGAAACAAGAAGACAGCAGGACATGACTGCATCAAGACAGTACGACAACACCGAACGACGGCAACCAATGATCCGACAGGGAGTGAGGGGCAGACAGGACTTTTATACACGACAGGTAACGAGAGGCAGGTGGGAACAATCACACTGCTCATGGGCACACAGGAGGGGAGGGGCGAGCCACAGACAGAAACCAAGACAACAGACACATAGTGGAGCAGTTGGGGACGAGACGTGACAGAACCCCCCCCCCCCCCCCCCCCCCCCACAAGGGACGGCTCCCGACGTCCAAAAAAAAAAAAAAAAAACTAGGGGAACCAAACCGCACTCGGGCGGCGACTTGGGGAACCGAACCGCACACGGGCGGCGACTTGGGGAACCGAACCGCACCGCACTCAGGCGGCGACTTGGGGAACCGAACCGCACTCGGGCGGCGACTTGGGGAACCAAACCGCACCGCACTCGGGCGGCGACTTGGGGAACCGAACCGCACCGCACTCGGGCGGCGACTTGGGGAACCGAACCGCACTCGGGCGGCGACTTGGGGAACCGAACCGCACTCGGCGGCGACTTGGGGAACAGAACCGCACTCGGGCGACGACTTGGGGAACAGAACCGCACTCGGGCGGCGACTTGGGGAACAGAACCGGGCTCGGGCGGCGACTTCGGGGACAGAACTGCGCTCGGGCGGCGACTTGGGGAACCGAACCGCGCTCGGGCGGCGACTTGGGGAACAGAACCGCGCTCGGGCGGCGACTTGGGAAACAGAACCGCACTCAGGCGGCGACTTGGGGAACTGAACCGCGCTCGGGCGGCGACTTGGGGAACAGAACCGCACTCTGGCGGCGACTTGGGGGACAGAACCGCACTCTGTCGGCGACTTGGGGGACAGAACCGCACTCTGGCGGCGACTTGGGGGACAGAACCGCGCTCGGGCGGCGACTTGGAGGACAGAACCGCGCTCGGGCGGCGACTTGGGGAACAGAACCGCGCTCGGGCGGCGACTTGGGAAACAGAACCGCGCTCGGGCGGCGACTTGGGGAACAGAACCGCGCTCGGGCGGCGACTTGGGGAACAGAACCGCACTCGGGCGGCGACTTGGGGAACCGAACCGCACTCGGGCGGCGACTTCGGGGACAGAACCGCACTCGGGCGGCGACTTCGGGGACAGAACCGCACTCGGGCGGCAACTTCGGGGACAGAACCGCACTCGGGCGGCGACTTCGGGGAACAGAATCGCGCTCGGGCGGCGACTTGGGGAACAGAACCGCGCTCGGGCGGCGACTTGGGGAACTGAACCGCGCTTGGGCGGCGACTTGGGGACAGAACCGCAATCGGCGGAAACTCGGGGAAACACAACCGCACTCTGCGGCGACTCGGGGAAACACAACCGCAATCAGCGGCATACGAAAGTCAGCGCCGCAATCGGCGGCATTTAAAAGTCCAGATCGCGATCAGCGTCAATCGGAAGGCGGAGCTGTGGCAGCAGCATGAGCCACCACGCGCCACAGCAGTGGGAGTGGGGCCAGGGACGATCGCGGGTCCGACGCAGCTGGCTTGGATGTCTGCTGACGTTCGCGGGTCCTGCGACGCTGGGGTGGAGCCCGATGGCGGCCGTGAGTCTGATGACGCCGGGAGGCACTCCAACGGCGGCCGTGGGTCCGGCATCGCGGCACCAGAGTCCGATCGCGGCCGCAAAGCCGCTGGCGCCAGAAGCACTCCGATGGCCGCCGCGGGTTCGGAGTCGCGGGAGCAAGTTCGACGGCAGCTGTGGAGCCCACGGCGATGGAACCTGCTCAGACGTGGATCGGGCGTCGCAGTGGAAGCTGGTGGTGGAGGGGGGTCCAAGCGCTGGTCGTTGTAGTGGTCGGATCATTGGTTGCTGTCGTTCGGTGTTGTCGTACTGTCTTGATGCCGTCATGTCCTGCTGTCTTCTTGTTTCACGTCCCGGTCAGTCAGTCAAGTTATTGTTTGTTAAGTCATGTCAGTTTGCCTTTTGAGTTGCTTCAATAAACCCTGGTCCAAGCTGCACTGGGTCGTACTGCTCCATGCTCCACCCGACCGTGACAAACAGTGTGGCTTCAAAGTCAAAGAGTGCAAGTACCAGACTGGCCTGCCTGCAGTCCAGACTTGTCCCCCATTGAAAATGCGTGGCACATTATGATGCATAAAATGCGAATATTGAGACCCCGGAATGATGAACAGCTGAAGCTATACATCAAGTGAAAATGGGAATGAATTTCACCACCTTCATCAATTGTGTCCTCAGTTGTATTCAATGTTAAAAGAAAAGGGTGTCCCAGCCTTTTTGAAATGTCTTGCAGCCCTAAAATTCCGAGATAATCATTATTTGCTCAATTAACAACAACCATGTTTATCAACTTGAACATTAAATAGCTTGTCTTTGTGGTATATTAAATACAGGTTAAACATGATTTGCAAATCATTATATTGTGTTTTTATATGTTGAACAACATCCCAACTTCATTGCAATTGGTTTGTAGAGCCAACCTTAAAAATAATGTTCATACTCTGAGAAATTATGCAAATTACAAAGCGACAATCACTAAGTGATTAATGGGAGATTGCTTTTTTTTATGTTAATATGATTTTCCATATCTTCAGGAAAACCCGCCATGTCAACATTCTGTTGTTCATGGGCTATATGACGAAGCCCAATTTTGCCATAATCACACAATGGTGTGAAGGCAGCAGCCTGTACCGCCATCTGCATGTCTCTGAAACCAAATTTGACACGATGAGGCGGATTGACGTGGCCAGACAAACAGCACAGGGCATGGAGTAAGACTTTTCCACATTCAGTTGTACCAATACTGTTTCCTTGAAGATTTGACTGTTTTCTACACGTGACATGTGTGAAATATACTACAATACTAAGGCTTTCTAATATTGCAGTTATGCAGCAAATTTCCACTTTTGTGCTTGATATCTTATCCATGTAAAATTAATGATCATTTTATTTTTCCTTGTAGTTATCTTCATGCGAAGAACATTATTCATCGCGACCTGAAATCAAACAGTATCCTTTTCTTGCCCTGTAATAGTTTTTAAAGCAAGAACCATACTGGTAATCTTCAATGTGATTCCAGTTGCCTGATGACAAGTGGCTATTGTCTTACTTTGTATTCCAAATGCTTACCGCAATCCCACTTTGTACATTTTGCATATTGTTATGAAAATCCCTATGTATATATGTTATTTGTCCACTTATTACAGAGAATGATTAATAAACTTCATTGGAATTGTTTTCTAGAACCAACTTAAAAACCAATGTTGGTTGCACATTTTTAGTCACCTATTTCCTGAGATTGTTTTCCAGACATTTTCCTCCATGAGGGTTGGACTGTTAAGATTGGTGACTTCGGTCTTGCAACAGTGAAGTCACGGTGGACCGGCTCTCAACAAGTTGAGCAGCCCAGTGGATCAATTCTTTGGATGGTAATTTTGTTATAAAGTCATTCTAGAAACACTTATGATGACAGAAATTATCTATACATGGCATGACACTTTTGTTTTTATTCCATGTGTTCCAAGGCCCCTGAGGTGATCCGCATGCAGGACAGCAACCCATATACATTCCAGTCTGATGTATATGGCTATGGAGTAGTACTGTTTGAGCTGATGTCAGGGACTCTACCATACTCCAATATCAACAACAGAGATCAGGTTAAATAATGCTTTATTTGAACCATTCAAAACCTTTTGAGCCAAAGTCTAATGAATGGTGGATTTGTTACATTTGCCGTAACAAATACCAAGGCAGCTTTATGAATATATCAATGTAGTCATACACACAAGCACACACGCATAGCACCTAAAAATATTTAAAGACACTAACAACTGACGACATGCAGAAGCAAAGCAGAAAAAAAGTTTACTTCAATGGCAAAGAGTGTACATTGACAACCTAGAAACACATTAACCTAAGACTAAAACATTTAAAACACAACAAAGACTCATGATTCTCCATTCAGCACGTTAGAATTCCGGTAATGATGTAGTGATTCCTCCAACCCTTCTCTTCTTCCAGATAATCTTTATGGTGGGACGTGGTTACTTGTCCCCAGACCTCAGTAAGCTCTACAGTACCTCACCCAAATCAATGAAAAGGCTTATCATTGACTGCCTGAAGTTCAAACGGGATGAGAGGCTCTTGTTTCCACAGGTAACAAGTCTGTTTTCCTCAACCGAATGTTTTCCTCTGAAGTAATAACGCTTCAACTGGCTGTAAAAATTGAAATGTAAATTTAGTTTTGTATTATATAAAAATATGTGGATTCTAAGTGTGTTCTTCTCTGCAATGTTAATGTTCAACACAGCAAGTGTCTAGGAAGCAAAGAATTTTGAAAAAGATTCTCGTTTGATACATGTGCATGATATGAATCATCTTTGTTTTGACATATTCTTGCCAAAATGATCAACTTATTTTTGCCAAATGCAATTGTTTTTAATGTAATTTTTATACATTATGTTGCTGATGTACATTTTCTTTTATTTTCTCTTATCAGATCTTGGTAGCCATCGAGCAGGTACAGGATCTGCTGCCAAAAATTGAGCGCAGTCGTTCTGAGCCCTCTCTCCATCGGGCCGTTCATGCTGAGGACCTGAACCCTCTTCTATTCCACACCACTAGGCTGATGCCACTCTAAGATTTCAACATCACTAGGCAGAAAGGTTGTTTCCCTTTCTAAAACCACAGCATTCCAGTGCCTCTGAGAGGCTTCAGCTGCTTTTGTTGCGGAACTTCATCACTAACTTTTTCAGAGCCTTGGAGCTCCAGCACTCAATAACACACTGCAGGAATAATCTTTAGGTGTTTCGTTCCAGTTTGAGTTTTTCTAATGACAAAGACCTGCTCCTTCAGAGGGCCATTCATTAGCTTTTTCCTCAACAGATTGTCAACTTTGTTTTGCTGTACATTATATTTCAAATGGGCATTCGATACTGTAACTTACTGGGGTGTCCATCGTTTCATGGCAAACAAACACTGCAGCATCGTCGTCGTCTCATACATGGCCCGATCTTGGAAGGATCACTTTGAACATAACCAAGAATTCACAATCATATGACATCAAAATCGGTGATTCTATTGCCCTTTTA
Source organism: Syngnathus scovelli (assembly GCF_024217435.2). Classification (NCBI taxonomy): domain Eukaryota; kingdom Metazoa; phylum Chordata; class Actinopteri; order Syngnathiformes; family Syngnathidae; genus Syngnathus; species Syngnathus scovelli. Next base: position 10,152,300 of record NC_090849.1, on the reverse strand, counting down.
ACAATCACGTAAAAATGTTTTTTACTCTCTAGTAAATCTACAGTGGAGCACGAAAGTATTTAGTCTATCACAGACTGTGCACTTTAAATGATGAGAGAGTTCTGTATCAGTTACTATACTATAGGTACACTTAAACTGTGAGAGACAGAATGGGGAGAAAAAAAAATCCTGGAAATGACATTTTAAGATTTTGAAAGTATTTACATGTCAATTACTGTGATATTTTGGCTCATTCCTCCATGCAGGTTTATTTTAGAGCAGTGATGTTTTGGGGCTGTCACTGAGCAACACAGGCTTTCAATTCCCTGTCCCCTTTGCAAAAAAAGAGCCCCCAAGAATACACCTGTGCTTTATGGTAGGTATGGTGTTCTTGGGATGCAACTCAGCATTCTTCTTCCTTCAAACGCCATGAGCTGAGTTTTGGCCTAAAACTTCCGTTTTGCAAACTTCAGGTAGGCCTGGACATGAACTGGCTTAAAAAGGGAAACATGTCTGGCACTGCAGGATTTGATTTCCTATCAGCCAGCCCTGTTCATGTTGCTAACCCTTGTTACTTCGATCCCAGCTCTCTGTAGGTCATTCCCCATTGTACTTCTGGGATTTTTGCTCCACGTTTTCATGATCATTTTGATTCCACGGAGATGTTATTTTGCATGGAGCTCCAAATCAGCACTTATGTGTCTGTTATCGACGAAATACTTTTTTCCACAATAATTTCTTTGAAATTCCTAAAATACAATTTCCAGGAATTTTCAGTTTCACAATCTGTCTGTCACAGTTCAAGTTTACCTATGATGAAAATTACATAATTCTCATCATTTTAAGTGGGAGAAATTGCACTCGGTGATTTCATACTTTTTGCCCCACTGTACATAACTGAGTTTCGTCCATTACTTTGCCAAGAAATATTTACAGATTACATGCATTTTATTGTTGCCCCAGTGTACATCACTGAGTTTCTTCAATTACTTTGCAAAGAATTATTTACACAATTTTACATGCAATTTATTAATTTACAACCCCAAACCAATATTAATGGACAGATGGAGAAGCCCTAAACAAGATGCCTTGAGCTATTGAATATGTGAGCGCTATGCAGACTTTTAAAAAGCCTTCACACGAATACGTTTTGATTAGCACCCTGGAAAACAGTAGTGCAATGAATGTTGCTGAAGTTAAATCTTGTTAATGGTTATCAAGTAATCACTGCTGCTTGAATTTAAACCGATTGTGTAAGTATACATTAATACAGTCATTGATAAATTATCTAAATAATTGTTTCGAGTTGAGTACCTTTTCACTTGAAAAATGTCAAGAGCTGTTTCTCCTTTTCAGCACAGCATCTGCCACCATTGGACATAGAATGTTTTCATTTATTGCCACTTAAAGGGCTTCTTTAATAGCGTTTTCCATTTCCATTTAGTTGTCTTTTTTAAAACATGTCATTTTTTGTTGATACTGATGACACTTCATTTGTGTCAATTTGGCGTAGTAACCAACATCCGGGGCCTATTTTGGCATACTGGCAGTATGCCAAAATGGGTTTAACTTGATTTTCTTGCCAACACAAGTCTATTGTAGACTTGAAAACCAGCTTAAAGGAGGTCTGTTTTGCAGCGCAGTTGATGTAATGCCATTTTAGTGTACAGTGGAGCCTCGGCTTTCGAACATCCCGGTTCTCGAACAAATCGGTATTCGAATAAAAAATTCGAGATTTTTCTTCGAGTGTCGGACGAAATTCGGTTGTCGAACCTCGCGAGATAAGCCGAGAGGACCCGCATGCCAAGTGACTCCATTCGTTATTACGTTCTTGTTACTCTGAGGATTGCATGGAACGGATTAAATGTTTTTCCATTATTTGTAATGGGAAAATATGATTCGGAATTTGAACGATTAACTTCTCAAACAGCCTTCTGGAACGGATTGTGTTCGAAAACAGAGGCTCCACTGTATTTGATCATGGCACAGGCACACAATTTCGATGCTCCGCGGATGTGCATGATGAACATGGTATTTCATTCAAAATATGAAACCAGGGTGGGACAATCTCCTCTGAATTATCGTCAAAATTAATTAACTGAACCATATATAGCCATTATCTTAAAAAATACATACCGAGCACCTCGTCACTATTGCAAGGGGGTTGGTTGAAGGGTGGGGAAACTGGGCATCCAATAGGGAGGGGAATGGAACAGCAATGGAAATAAGGTTGTGGGTTCAAACCCCGGCCGGGTCATACCAAAGACTATAAAAATGGGACCCATTGCCTCCCTGCTTGACACTCAGCATTAAGGGTTGGAATTGGGGAGTTAGATCACCAAATGATTCCCGAGCGCGGCACCGCTGCTGCTCACTGCTCCCCTCTCCCCCAGGGGATGGATCAAAATCACACGGGGATGGGTTAAATGCAGAGACAAATTTCGCCACCCCCAGATGTGTGTGTGACAATCATTGGGACTTTAACTTTTAACTTTAACTTTAAATATGTCATTAGGCGATTTTAGACAGTTTCAGTATACTTTGTGGTTTCCCTTTTGCATAGCATGCTCTGGCATTGTCGTTTGGTATAGATTCAGTCCTCAACTTCTCTCAATGAGCCCCCCCCCACTGCCGACTTTATTTTGGATACCGTTTTATGTTTGGTTTATTCTCCCGAGTGTGAGCATAGCACACTCAAAAGTCTGACTTGTGTTGTGACATACACTATATACTGTACCAATGACATAGAGAGGTCATATCAGAAACTAACGCACAGGTATCAAGTTCAATTTTGTCGAGGACCATTATTGTAGTTATGGTTTCACCCCAGAGGGCCATTATGACTCTGAAACCATACATAATCATATTACATATACTGTGTACAACATGGCCAATAACGAAAAAGCGTGATAAAAATATGCTTACAATTTCTCTG